>NW_007731391.1:9829-10989 GCF_000696425.1 Galeopterus variegatus | reverse complement strand
AGGAAATTCTATCTCTTCCATAAATATTGAAATTTAACAGTCAAAAATTGGGTAATTAGAAGTGTAGCTATTCATCTCTTATTCAAGCCTTAACTGAGACCCATAATCCTAGCTATAGAAAGCATTCAACTATTTTCCAGAAGCTATAAGTGCCATTGTGAGGGGTTTTATAAGTGTCATGTTTGACATAGCACCAAGAATACCCATGGGAACATCATTAAAGTTGTCCAGAACATGCATCTTGATGCACTATTACTAATCTGATAGCTCTGCACTAAGAAACACATTCTGGTTCACACACACACATCAGTACCTCTGCAGACGTCCGTCTGTTGACCCACGCTACCATTGGGCGGGTGTGAACTGTGTCTATACAGCAAGGATCTGAGTCTGTTCGATAACAGGACCAGGTTTGTCGGATTACAGAAGGATTTTTGTTAGAGGTTCAACAGGCATATAAAAACAAATAGAATTTGGTCCACATTTTATAAATTGGCACAACAAATGAGTATCAGACTTGTGATGGTAAATGTATAATTTGTGTTTTGATTCTCAATAATTCTATCACAGTATGGGTGTGCTAATTTTACCTCAGTCTATACTGGGTATCCAATGAAGCTGTGGATATAAAGATGGAACTAAGTCTCCAAGAATTACATTAACATATGGAGATGCACAAAGTTTATGGAGTCAAGAATTTGATGGAGTTAAGACTGTTTGATTTAGGACTTTGCTGTGAGCCAGATCAGAGGTTGACATCTGACCTGTTTCTGCAGGTCACTACCTCTGTGTCCTCAGGCAGGCTATGTCATCATCATAAATATCAATTTCTTGGTCTATAAAATGAAATTAACATCAAAACCTGTCTCCTCGGGTCATTTTGAGGTTTAAATGAGGTAATTATGTAACTCATTTACCATAGTGCTTTGATTATAATAAACGTTTAATCAACGTTACCTAAAAGGTATTTTAACCAGTAACTTAAAAATAAAAAACAAAACAAAACAAAAAGCACAAAAAAGGGCCAGAATTTGGGTTTGAACTTCCCAATATACAAAAAGCATAAAGGCCCTAGTGAAAGTGAGAAATATGGAGAGAAGGCTAATGTATGTTTCTCTACTACCCGGCCCCTTTAAGTTCCACTTCATAGGGCTGTTCAA
>NW_007731391.1:0-8567 GCF_000696425.1 Galeopterus variegatus | reverse complement strand
CATGGTCTGTAAAATGCCATCACATTGCCGACCCAGCAAGCAATCAATGTTAGTTTTGTTCCCTGATTCCCTTTCCATCCCCACCTTATCTAACATTTGGTATATTTATTTATATGTTTTTTATTTTAGAACAGGACCCAGTGCTTAAAGCACCTGGGAATTACTCTGGTAAATCACTGCTTCTTTGGCACAGGAGCTGATTTCCTTTCTCCGTAACAATGGAGAAATCATCACCACCCATCATCCTGCCGCAATCATTTCAGCTGCAGCAGAAATCCTTCCCATTCTTTATCACAGGATTATTTTTGCTCTGTGAACCTCTCTAGAGCTTCAACATTCTTGGTGCATTTGATGAATTTTGCTTTTAGTCCAGATCACAGATGCAAAACTTTATATATTTATTTTTTAAATCCCCGGCAACCAAACTTCAGGTCTTTTAAAACATCAAGGAAAGCCTGTTGTCATTGGTTTTGCCCTTATCCAAATCTGTATGTACTTCCTGACCACAAATTAGGTCACAGATAAGTTTGGAGCTGCCAATCAACCCAGGATTCATCAAGCATTTTAAACTGCTGGTGCTGCAGTACAAACGCTAGTGTGTGCCACAGATAACAGTATCATTTGCATAGTTACAATCAGTTAGTGATAGAATGCCTCAGAGGCAGAGGGGATGCGTGGCAAATGCAAAGTCACTTTCAGATTTGCATTCATTTCAGTTTTAAATGGGGAACAGAGGACCTGACTGAAAGGGGCATCGCCTCCGTTCAGCTTGATTCAGTGAGCCTCTCTGCCTATAGAGCATTTCAACTCTTTTGAAAGTGCTTTGTGATCTTCCTATGAGCTATTCTTCTCAACAATGTATGACATAGCTAGTAGGCATTATTATCCATAATTTAGTGAAAGGGAAGTGAATCAAAAACAGGTTGAATGACTTGTTCAACACGGCAGGAAGTCACAGCCAAGGCAGAGGAAGAACCTACAGCTTTGTACTGGCTCCGCATCTGTTGCTAAGCCCCATTAGCCGTGTTTCCTACCTGTACCCAGTAATTAGCCAAACTAAGTGCTGCCAAATTAAGGACATTGCATTATTTTTTCCCCGGCGTTTCCTCTGTTTTGAACTTATATATTTGGCTTGCAAACATTATAAAAATAACCTTCCTCCAGCCCCCACCCCCCAAAAACGAGGAAAAATAAAATGGAGAGTGAGCTAGAGTTCATTTATTCTGAGGATTGAGAGTGCAAGGGGTTAATGTTTCTAAAGGCTGTCGCTGATGCTGTGAGAGAGGCTGGGAAGCCTTGAAAGAATTGTGCTCTATTTAAATGACAAGTACCAGCATCTGATTGATATTCTCTGTAAAGTTTTCCCCAGTTACATGGTTTTTCCTTGGCACCTATGATTTATGGAATAACCCTGTATTAATTAGGCATGTGCTTATATTTTGGAGGGAGAGGCAATAAGACAATTCTCTAGCATTTCATTGCATAATATCTTGAAAAGATATGATTTTAGAAACTGGGAGAAAAGGTTAAACACTTTCTTCAGGTACCATAATGGAAAATGCTGTCATGAATAGATAGCAATCCCCTAAATATAAAAAACAAGAAAGTAACTTCTTTAGCAGGAAAAAAAAAAGTTTAAAACCACAGCAATCCCTGACTCAGCAAGCATACGCAGTTGATAAATGCACCTGCTACCCTGTCTAAAGCTGATCTAGCCTTTTCAGGGTGGCCTTATCAAGTTAAAATCTTGTTGGAGAGTAATGAACATGAGGAGAGATGCTGCTCCTCAATTGCTCATCATTAGAGCTTTGAACACAGCTTGAGGGCGAGCAGGGACTGGGATAAATCTGCACTTTGAACCTCCTGATAATTGGTGCTCAAATCTCAGAATCCAGGTATTATTCTTGGCTAAAGTATCTGCCACATTGCTAGACTGCCACATACATTAATATGTTGAGGACAAAGTGGTGCAGGCATTCATCCTTGCAACGGGAATTGGCAGAATTTGGCTACACATGAGCCTGACACACTGAGAGTGTCACACTGAGCAGTCTCTTTGTACCTCAGTTTCTCCCACGTGTAATAAGAAAGACAGTCCCTTCTGAAGAGGGCAAGTGAGAGCATACAAGAGGGAAGTTTACTTTTAATTAAAGTGCTACATTAATGATTTTATGTTTCACAGAAAGTTATAAAAGCTATGTGAAAGAAACATTTGTTGAATACCTACTTGTATGAAAACTCGAGGCACTTTACAAAGGGTATTTCTAAACATCACAAGAGCCCCGCAGAACAGGTGGCTCAGAATAACCTGCATATGTAGCTAAAGATGAGAGCAATGGAGTTTCTAATTCTGGGGTCAGATCACATAGCTCCAGAAGCCCTGTTTGAAGTCTTTAAGCAATTCGTAGGAAATCAAAAAATGGGCTTCTCTTTCTATCTTCCATTTCTTAGTCTTGCTCGGCTCTCAATCAATTTTTTGTTAATACAGCTATCTCCAGGGACATTGGATCTGCCTCATATTTGTTATTTTTCTGTCAGACTTAAGTACGGAGTCTTCAGGCATCATGAGGCACCCATTCACAGGTTGACAGACACCTTGCTATAACTAGGAGTAGATTGTCTCCCTCCATTCCTAACCTACTCTAAGGGCTCCAGCTTCCTTCGCTGACGTGCACTGTAGTCTTAGAGATGGAATACTTCTAAGAGCCTTTAGCCATGGGCTTGAGGTTCATTTGATGCTCATATCAGACAAGGACTAGATATTGTACTACTTTAGGATGATTCACTTAATGATTGTGGTAGGCCCAGACGTGCAGGATTAGGTTTTTCTAGTGTTTCTGAAATAGTGCAGAAATACTTGTGGCAATAATTACTGAGCCCAGCTTTGTAAGGCATCTGCTGATGAGGAACAGTCCAGGAAAACTCAAATCCTTGTCTAGCATGTGAGCAGTGGCAGGATGATTGTATCGGACTGGTCACTTTGTCCATTATAGGTTTATCTTTATCTAGTTTGCTGAAGAGGAACCCTTCACCATTTTATACATACAGTAGTTTCCCCTTACCCCTGGTTTCACCTTCTGTGGATTTAGTAACACACAGTCAACCATGGTTCAAAAATATTAAATGGAAATTTCCAGAAATAAACAATTTATAAGTTTTAAATTGTGCGTCATTCTAAGTATTGTTGTAATTACTCTATTTTATTAGTTGTTGTTGATCTCTTGTTGTGCCTAATTTTTTAATTAAATTTTGTTGTAGTATGCATGTATAGCAAAAAGCATAGTATGTATACACTTCGGTACTATTTGTATTTTTAGGCATCTATAGAAGGTCTTATCCCACACAGATAATGGGGGACTACTGTATTCATCTGTACGAAATAGATAGGATTCTCTGCACAATGGACAATTAGTTTTTCACTAAATCTATTCAGGACATACACTTACATAAAAGATTTATATTTCCCAAAATAGCAAATCTGGGCTGCAACATAACAGGGTGATTATGAGTGTAGGTTCTGCTTACCAAGATTCTTAGCTGCGTGATTTTGGGAAATTTCCTTCATCTAAGTCTTCCTCTTCTGTAGAATAGAATGAAAACAAACCTACATTATAGGATTGTTCTGAGGAGTACATGTGATAATGTAGGTAAAGCACTCAGCACAGGTCCTAACACATACTAAACACTTGACATTTGTTATTAAAAGTATATCTGTACAAATGCATACAAAGGGCATACATAAGGCAAGCAGCACGGCCCATTGATAGAATGGATACTCCCTATAATGAATTTACTCCATTGCAGTAGATATTACTGTTCTCATCTTGTCCAAGAGGAAAAAGCGTAGATAGATTAAAATGGCTTGTCCTGCTCACATGGTTATTGATCAAGTCGGAATCAATTCAATATTCTGATCTCAGCTTGTCTCTCTACCTGCAGACTCTTTAAATCACCAAGCTCTGCCTCTAACAACATAGGCCTCCTTGCTGTAGGTATAATTAGCATGAACAAAAAGCAAAGAAATAAAAAGAAGCTTCATGAAAATTTTCAAGTTCTTCTCACTTTCTCCATCCACATTTCCTCATGGTAATTCATCCCCTAATATTATCCTGGAGGACAGATATGCAAGGTGGGTTCCTACTATCTGATTTTTACTATAGGAAAGTTACCATTCCCACAGTTCTAAATTGATAATGTTTTCAGAACATGCCACACCCTACAGAATTTGTAATTTTAAAGAAGATTCTTGAAGACCAGACCGCAATGTATAATATAAAAAAAGAACGAGTCACTAATGGCAGAATTTAAGCATCACAACTGAAGAGGCAAGGAGAAACTAGGATATGAAAAAGGTAACATTTTGTCTTAGCTGAGGAATTTTTCTGAGTTGCTCAAATCTCTCCCTTTTTAAGAAACTGCTTGCTCCACATAACACTTCTCTGCTCATAGTTTGTTTTCTTTTATTTTTTTCTTGCTGTTAAATTTTACAGTAAAGTCATTCAAATATTATTATAATCATTCACTGAAATCAGTTATTCCATAACTTGTCTTTTAAAATGTAGACTAAACAATTTTGGTTTTTTAAACCAAAAATCATGCATAATTCTGATTTATCCCATGAAACTTTGTGGCATTCAGTAAAATATATCCCATTCTATAAAGGAAAATCAACATTAGATAACCTTCAAAAATATTCTTTTTATAAGTAAAAATTAGACAAATACAAAAAGGTACTTGATAAATATGGTAACTTAAAGACAAGCATTGTAGTTCACATACAATTAGTAATTAACAATAATCTTTTATTTATTTTATTTATTTTTTATTTTTTTGACCGGAAAGGGGATCGCAATCCTCAGCACGGTGTGGTCCGCGCCACGCTCAACCAGTGAGCACACCGGCCATCCCTATATAGGATCCAAACCTATGGCCTCGGCGCTGGTGCCTCACTCTCCCAAGTGAGCCATGGGGCCAGACCAACAATAGTCTTTTAAAATTACCATAAAGCCTTACAAATCTGGATCTAAGCAAAAAAGTGAACGTTTCAGCAGCAGGTGTTCCACGTCCTAATATATGAGATGCCCTGTACCTCAGCATATGTTTTCAAGTCTTTGTTCCACCACTTGCTACTCTCATGAACTTGACGGGTCTATAAATCTCTCTGTGCCTCATCTTCATATTTGAATACAAGGCTAAAGATCATTTCTATTTCCTAGAGCTAAAGTAAAAATCAAATGAGGTAGTTCATGCAACATGCTTAAAACACCTGTTCTAGTAAATGTTCAAGATAGCTTCGGATTTTATTATTGATATTGTTACCATTAGCCACATGACAGCCATACAGTGATCTCAGGATAATCAAATCTGTACAAACAGGAGGTGATTTTTAACGTTGTTTTCTGTAAGAAGGCTTTTAGGACAGTTACCCTAAAATGCTGTGTGGTAGCTAACTGGGTCCTTAGTGAGGGCTTAATTGAAAATTCTTGCTTGCAAAAACCAGAAACCTTAAAGCTAGCTTGTATAAGAGGGATTATTATAATTCTCATAGCTATCTAAGCACAAGCAACACAATACAGCTGGGTCTAAAGCTTATTAAGTACCAGTCCTTCAGCACCCAGCAATCTCCATTGTCTTGGCTTCTCAATTTCCTAGCCAGCTTCCTCGTCTTCCTTCTCTTGTACACGGCTCAACATTCCCATGGCCCATGATTCCTTACTGGGAGTTTCAAATCCAGATACCACCATCAATATCTCAATATTCATATTTTCAAAAAATATTCTGGTTGGTTTTTGGTCATCCAGTGGTTGAGGCCCATGTAGGGTCTAATCAGCCACAGCCTGGGGTAAAGCATGGTGTAAAGGGTGCTGCTTCCAGAAGTGTGGGAAAACCAAGTAACAGAACTTTCTAACACAGAAACAAATCAAATGAAAAATGTTTTTAACCTTGGAGATTTTTTTTAAAGTTCTATTTATATCTAGGCCTTTTGATCAGCTACATTCTCATAAATCTTGTTTATGTGTATTGTAAGTTTCCAAATAATGTGCAGCAGCTCTTGTTTTCCCATTTTATATAGATCTGTATCATTCTTATTGACTTTACTTAATGAAAAATTGGCTTCCCAGTGTCATCAGTATTGATCTTGATGAGGGTGAAAGTGACTGTTAACTTTCAAAATCATCAGTAAATATTTAGTCATTCCCATTGATACTATGAGAAATAAATCAAGTGTTCATTCCTTTCCTGAAATAATAACACTTGACTTCCTAAATGGAAAAAAAAAATCTGTATTTTCATGGTTAAAAAAATAAAATTAAAATCCTGGATTTATAGAACAGACTTTCTCGATTTCAATAAAAGAATACAGGCATACGAATCTAAAAATATTTTTTTATCTTAATGTTTTATTTTACCTCACTGCTAACAATAGACATCCACATATATCTATGAGAAGCTGTGGTCAACATTACAGCTGCTTGCCAATATTTCTAGGACTCCTTTTCTTCTGGGCATACACCCCCTTGCAGTCAGAGGTAGCCATGGAACTTGATGTGTTTATTCAATTGTTAGCAAAAGTGAATAGTATTTCAATCTGAGGAACTTAATTATGAGGGTTAGAGCTCTATCTCTTTCTTCCCCTTTGATGTTGATTGTGAAAGAAGTTTTATATTGATATATTGGGGGAAAAGATTGAAGGAGCCTCCGTCACCTATGAAGGGTAGCTGCCCTGGACAAACAGATGGCCATGAGTGGTTGAAAACTACATCTTTATTTTGTTAAGCCACTGAGATTTGGGAGGTTGTTACCACAACTTAACCAAACCCATCCTGACTAATTGACACAGCTTTAAAATGTTAAAGTTGGTTCTTTTATTAAAAACAAACTCCCTGCAAGGTGGGGGAAAAAAAATACCCAAAGGCCCTTCACTACATTAAAATGTGGCCAACTTTTGTCTATATATGTGTAGTAGATTGAATTATGTCCCCCCAAAACTCACTGAATCTTGAATTGTGTCCCCGAAGTTTTATGTATTAGAAACTTAGGCCCCACTGTGCCTGTGAAGAGGGTGGGAAATCCTATTATGGTAATTCAAAAGTAGAGAAGAGTTTGTCTGTCTCTCTGTGCTCTCTCTCTGCTCTGCTGTTTCACAATGTGATACCCTGCATGTTCCCTGGACTTTGGACTTCCTTGCCTCTGAAACTGTGAGCAATAAATTTCGTTTTCTTTATAAATTACCCAGTTCCAAGTATTTCGTTATAAGCAACAGAAACAGACTAATACAATATGTGATTGGAATGGGGGACAACCAGAATTAATGACATACAGTGTAGCCAATAATATTGCATCCTATCTAAATTAATCTTTTTTCAAAGGTAATAAGCCAAGAGTCAGTAGAATGGAAAATTGCTATTACACATTCTCAGCCTATCATCTCTAACAGTTTCTAGTGAACAAAAGAAAATGGCTGAAAAGAAGCTCAATGATATAAAATTATTCAATACTATGCTTAAATAATTTTAAAAGATGTATGGGGGAAAGGATTCAAAGGAAAATAAATTTTTTTAAGAAAATAGTCTGTTAGAGTAGAAGAACACTGAATTATTTTTGTTATTATTCCAGTTAATGTATTTTTTATAATTTATGTTATTATTTCTTTTTAACTTAAAACCATATGCATTTATTAGCTCAGTTTCTTTGGGTCAGAGTCTTGGCACAGTTTAGCCGGATCCTCTACTTTAGGATCTCACAATGATTTAGTCAAAGTGTCAGCCAGGACTATGTTTTCACCTGAGACTTGACTGGGGAAGGATCTGCTTTCAAGCCCATTTGGCTGCTTCAATTTCGTGTGGGCTATTGGACTGAGGGCCTGGGCTTCTTGCTGGCTGTTGGCCAGAGGTCATCCTCAGTCCCTAGAGGCCTCCCACAATCCTTCCCCAGATATGTCCCGTTTGTCCCTAGAGATCCAATTTCCACCAGCTATGTGCCCAAGAGGCTGAAATCTATGGAGTGCATAAACTGAGTTTCTTTGCCTTCTAACTTCTGGTTAGGTTTGACCAATGGGTGACACCGGCAGGAAGTGGAGAGTAGGAGCAGATTGAGACCATGTTTCTATTCCCCTGGTTCCCTCTTGGCCAGGTCTTGAATTAGATGTTTTTTCTAAGCAAAGACCACAGCATATTTAGCTCCAGATATTGTCTCTGGATCCTGGTGACTGCTCTAACCCCTTGCTACTTAGATAGAAGGGTGGTAATGGCTCCCCAGTTTGTTGGCCTTAGGAGGATTCACCATTCCTGTTGATTTCCCTACACTTTCTCATATCTTTGAAAATATGTCTTTATTAAGTTCTCCCTGTTTATCTCATTGAGCCCTGCCATCTGTTTGTCCAGGGCCCTGATACGACCTACTTTGAGAAAATATCCTGACCTTAGCCTACTACTCAGTAGAATCAACCACTTTCCTCTTCTCACCACTTTTTTCCCCCAAATCTTTTACTGTGATAAAATACATATAACTTAAAATTTACTATCTTAACCATTTTTAAATGTACAGTTCAATGGCACTAACTACAT
>NW_007731390.1:286801-291727 GCF_000696425.1 Galeopterus variegatus | reverse complement strand
GAAAAAAAAAAAAAAAAAAAAAAACCCAAAAAAAAAAAAAAAAAAAAAAAAAAAAAAAAAGCACACACACACACACACACAAATAATACAAATGCTGGTGAAGATGCAGAGAAAGGGGAATCCTCTTATACTGGTGGTGGGACTGTACATTAATACAGCCATAATGGAAAACAGTATGGAGGTTTCTCAAACAACTATAGATAGAACTACATACGGTCCAGTACATACTACTATATATACCTACTGGGTATATAATCAAAGGAATGGACATCATCATGTTGAAGGAATTCCTGTACTTCCATGTTCAGTGCAGCTCTATTTACAATAGCGTAGATATGGAACCAACTGAATATCTGTTGATGGGTGACTGGATAAGGGAAATGTGGTGTATAGTCACAACAGAATACCTCTCAGCCACACAAAAAAGGAACAAAAGGCTGTCATTTGCAAAAGTATGGATGAACTTGGAGAAAGTTATGTTAAGTGAAATAAGCCACGCATAGAAAGAGAAATATCACATATTCTCACTCATAACTGGAAGCTAGGAAGGAAGGAAGGAAGAAAGGAAGGAAAGAAGGAAAGAGGGAGGGAGGAAGGTAGGGAAAAAAGGAAGGACAATCAATAATACGCTGAACTTTCAGAAGGAGAGAACAGAACTGCGGTTATGAGAGATGGGAAATGCGGACGGCAAAGGGGGGTTAGCAAGAAGTTGGTTAATGGACACAAAGAATAATTATGTTTTGTAATGATTAATATGCTGATTATCCTGATTTGATCATCACACATTGTATTGATATTCAACTCTGTAACCCACAAATATGTATAATCTATTATGTTTAATAAAAAATAAATAAATAATAAAATCCTCTGGCTCTTTACTAATTGTTGAATGATGTAACATAATTTATAGGCTCAGAGTAAATACAAACACTCCATTTTGAGAGACCTATACCTTCCCAGTCTGATCACTCAAATTTCATTAAAGACTATTTCTCAGGCTTCAGCCTGGGTGCATTCACAGGATTAGGAAGGGATAGGAAAGGCCAGTTGCCACAGCCCTGCTCCAGACAATTCTTCAAGCTCTACCTTAATTTTCTGCTTCACTTCCCCTCCAATTATCTGTATCTACAAACTCAGGGGTACTCAATGGAAACACTTTTTCATTCATTTTAGACAGCAATAAATGTTAATTATTGTACTATGCTGTAATAAAATAATGCCTTCAAAATCTATAGAGTTCTATAGGACTTAAGGTCTTTAAAATAATAACCTCAAACCATGATGCGTTTTCAATTCTTATGTCTGCTTTTCTTGTATGAGAAAACTATAAAATTTTACTGAAGGACGTAAAAGAACATTTGAATAAATGAGAGATATTCCATGTACCTGAATTAGAATAGTCAACATTGTAAAGATCTAAATCATCCCACATTATTTACATACTGCAATTCCATGAAAACTCTCACTGGACTCTTTGGGGTAGTGGAAAAGAAACTTGACTAACTCATCTTAAAGTTCATCTGGAAGAAAATATTCACAGAACAGCCAAAGAATTTTCTAAAAAAATTACTGAAGAATAACTTGTCCTATCAGATATTAAACTGTATTTCACCTGTAGTAGTAAAACCATGAAATAGACATATCAATGAAAGATAACAGAAGATCCAGAAGAGTTTCTATGTATATAGAAATTCAGTATGTGATAAAGGTGGCATTTCAGATTCATGGGGGAAAGAACAGGTCAATCAATAAATACTGGGGGTAGAATTAGAAAATGATTTAAAAAGAAAAAAAGAAACCCTGTTGGATTCCAAATTTACATCAAACTCCAAAATAAATTCTGATGGATTAAAAGCTAAAAAATGTTTTTAATCTAAGAAGAATAGAAGAAAACACAGAATATTTCTATAACTGGCAAGGGAGGCTGTGCTAAGCATGACATCCAAGGTAGAACCAGGTTTCATGGATTTGACTATGTAAAAAGTATAAACCTATAGGGCAAACAACACTATAAAGTCAAAAGGTAAGTAAAAGACTGGGAAGAAATATTTGTAATACATGACAGGAAAAAAGTGTATCCCTAATATTTGAAGATATCTTACAAATAATTTAAAAAGAACAAACATCCCGATCAGGAGATATAATTGGGAAATTCTCAAAATAAGAAATATAAATGACCAATAAATGTATGAAAACACATGACCTCACTAATAATCAAAGAAATGCCTACTATTAAAAATGAGACCATTTTTCACCTATCAAGTTGGCAAATATTTATAAGAAGAATAATGGCCAGGGTGTAGGGGGTAATGGCATTCTTATACAGAGTGGGTAGAAGTAAAATCTGGTTTAAAAAAATCCTTTGGATGGCAATTTGGAAATATGTGTCAATTTAAAAAATGTGTACACCCTTTGGTCCATCTGTTTCACTTCTAAGAATTTGAAGAAAAAAATTGGACAATGCATAAAGATGTCCATTGCTTCATTATTTATAATGGTGAAAAAATAGAAGCAACTTCAAACAAACATCAATAAGGACTGGTTAAATAAGTTAGGGTATTTACATTGTGGAATACAATGCAACCATTCAAAATGATATCATGTATCTTTTATCTGAAAAAATGTTCACAAAATGTTATCATGAAAAAAAGTGTTATAAAACAATATGGATAACATGATGGTATTTCTGTCAAAGAAAAAAAAAGTGTATCTCTGTGCATAGAGAAAAAAGTGGTAAGGATATGTACCTCGTACTAATAGCAGTTATCTCTGGAATAATGGCAGTACAAGAAACTTTCACTCTTAACTCCAAATAACCTTAGTGTTTGCATTTTTTATTTCAATGATTGTGTATTGCTTTTATAAGATGAAAAACAAAAAAAGGTATTTCCAGTAGGAAAAAAAAACAAAACCCTAGCACTCCAGATGTTGAAAATACATGAGAAGAGAATCTGAATATCAACTATTAAACAAGAGCAGAGGAAAGAATGGAGAGGAATGTTTGTGTATGTCTATATGTGCATGTGTGTGTGTGAGTGTGGGTGTGTGTGTGTGTAGTAAGAATACACTGTCTAGAAATGTGTAACATAATTGTTAAATAAGTGTTCTTAAAACAGAAGTGATACACTACAAGGAAAACTCTAGGTACTATGCTATTTCAGGAAACCTTGGGGTTAGAGTAACAGAGGAAAAGGAAATTGGGGAAGTGAAAATACCCTAAAAGTCTGATCCTATTTGGGTGGGGAGAGGAATGGGCCAAGTAGGAATGTTACAGTAGGAAAAAAGTACATCTCGATGGGAGAAATATTGACTGTCTTGATTATAAACAACAGTAGGGTGATATGTAACAATTAATAGAGCACGGGAAGGAAAGATAACCACTGATAGAATAGAAAATATTGCAGAACTTCCAAATTATTACACACAAAAAATTGAATATAGCAATTTAAGTCAACAACAAAAAAATTTTAATGCAAAATGANGAAATATTGACTGTCTTGATTATAAACAACAGTAGGGTGATATGTAACAATTAATAGAGCACGGGAAGGAAAGATAACCACTGATAGAATAGAAAATATTGCAGAACTTCCAAATTATTACACACAAAAAATTGAATATAGCAATTTAAGTCAACAACAAAAAAATTTTAATGCAAAATGAGAAAACACCATATCAGTAATTTTAAAAACAGAGATAACTATGTGAATTAGGCTTTCAGGGCTCTTTTAAATCAAGCAAATAGTTTTGATAAATGTATTTTTTGACATCTGGTTGTTTTCCACATGGTGAGATCTAAATAGAAGAGTTGTTGCTATAATAACTACTTCCCCTCTGCTAAGAATCAAAAAGAAAAACCAGGTAAAATAAAATAGAATCTTAGCTGATTTGGACTTGTATTAAACCCAAACAGCTCATTGCCGTACATTAAATTGAGAAAACTATATTGAAGAACTAAACCAGTCGTGTAAAATCTTTGTCTCAAGATTCTTCTGACACCTTTGTCTTATAAGAATAGAGATCACTTTTATATATTATCACTAAAAAGAGGGGAAAATTCTATTCCAACTCACAATAAAGAAAATACAAATAAACTGTAAATTTCTTTTTATACCTGTGAATAGTACTTCGATACCATAATATGTTTTCACTCCATACTAGAAAAACACATGCAGAGGGGAATAGAATCGTCTCTCATTTATCTTATCCCATGACATAAATCTACTACTTTAGTTGTTCAATTATTGTCCCAAGAGAAGCTTGAAAGCAAAACTTAATATTTCAGATAAAATTAAGAAATTAACAAAAATACTCCTTTTGGAGGCTCTTACCAATCTTGACACTGAATAATGTTGAGGTAAAAAGTCTATAATTTATGAAAACAAAACCAGAAGGATTATTTTCCTACTTCTAGATCGACCACTTATAATGTTCTATTCTTTCGATTTACCTCCAAGAAATATTTGAGACTAGAACATTTGTCATATAAGTGGTGTGGTAGGTTGGGGAAAAAAAAGGCCCTCAGAATCTGTGAATATTACCTTATATAGCAAAAGATGTGATTAAATTAAGGATCTTGAGAGGAGCATATACTGGATTTTCCGGGTGGGTCCTAAATGCAATCATATGGATCCTTATAAAATGTAGGCAGAGGGGGTTTGCACATACACACAGAGAAGAAGGAGTTGCAAAGGAGGCAGAGACTGAAGAGCTGCAGCACAAAAACAAGAAGTGGCAGCAGTCACCAGAAACTGGAAGGGGAAAGAAATAAATTCTTCCCTGGAGCTTCTAGAAGGAGTATGGCCCTGCTGACACATTGCTTCAGACTTGTGGCCACCAGAATTGTGACAGAATAAATTTCTCTTGTTTTTTTTTTTTTTTTGTCTTTTTCCGTGTCCGGCAACGGATCACAACCCTCAGTGTTGC
>NW_007731390.1:283096-284962 GCF_000696425.1 Galeopterus variegatus | reverse complement strand
GCTAATAATCCTGATTTGATCATCACATATTGTACACAAATACTGATAGTCAACTCTGTATCCCAAAATATGTATAATTGTTTCAATAAAAAAGATAATATGATAAAATATGTATATATATACATATTTTTTTTTGAGAGTAAAAAAGGAAGAGCTTCCATCTAAAAATGACACCATCAAAGTAGCGAAGGACCAAACCCAAGTTAAGTAATAGGAAGTCTGTGGAAGACACAGAGGCTTTGGAATCAGCCAAACCTAGTCTCTAATCCCAACTCTTACACCCAGCTTTCTGTCAGTAAGAAAGTTGCTTAATCTCTCTGAACCTCAGTTTTGTCATCTATGAAATGATAATGTTGAGTCCACACTCTCTTATTCAGGGTGCATCAGTGGTGGTCAAAGTGCAGCAGAGGTCTGAGAGAGGCGGCCTCCCCAGCCTGCTGGCTTAGTGATTATGCGGCAAACAGTGCGTTCAGATTACCAGCCCCTGCTCCACCAAGGGGCAGGATGCAACGGGACCAGTTGCCTTATAAGCTTTTCTGTATGTAAGGACTGATTCTGGCCTACTCTAAAAGCCCAGCCTCACTGGAANTTTGGTGATGGGACACAATAACTAACTACATTGTATATTGACAAAATAAAAAAAAAAGAAAGAAACAATTAACAGAGTGAAAAGACAACCTACAGAATGGGAGAAAAAATCTATAAATTATGCATCCAACAAGGGATTAATATCCAGACTATTCAAGGATTCAAACAACTTAATAGAAAAAAAAAAGTAACCCAATTTAACAGTAGGCAAAGGAGCTGTAGAGGCATTTCTCAAAGGAATATATACAAATGGCAAACAGACACATGAAAAAATTCTCAACATCACTAAGCATCGGGGAAATGCAAATCAAAACCACACTGAGATATCATCTCACCCCAGTTAGCCTGGCCATTATCAAAAAGACAGAGAATAAGAAATGCTGGTGAGGATGCAGAGAAAGGGGAACCCTCCTATACTGTTGGTGGGACTGTAAATTAATGCAGCCATTATGGAAAACTGTATGGAAGTTTCTCAAACATCTACAGATAGAACTACCATATGATCCAGAAATCCCACTGCTGAGTCAATACCCAAAGGAATGGAAATCATTATGTCAAAGGGATACCTTTACTCCCGTGTTTATCCCAGCTTTATTTACAACAGCTAAGAGTTGGAACCAACCTAAATGTCCATCAACAGACAACTGGATAAGGAAAATGTGGTATATCTACACAGTGGAATACTACTCTGCCATAAAAAAGAATGAACTTCTGCCATTCACAGCAACATGGATTAAATTAGAGAAAATTATATTAAGTGAGATAGGCCAGGCACAGAAAGAGAAATACCGCATGTCATCACTCATAAGTGGGAGCTAAAAAAAAAATAAGAAAAAAAGAAAGAAAGAAAAGTACAACAATCACAATAACACATTGAATTTTCAAAAGGACCAAACAGAACTGAGGCCACCAGACGTGGGAAAGGGGGTTAGTGAGAAATTGGTAAAGGGTCACAAAAAATGATTACATTGCATAATGTTGAATATACTAATTATCCTAATTTGAGCATCGCATATTGCACACAGGTATTGATATTCAATCCTATACCCCACAGATATATACAATCAATTATGTTTCAAAAAATAAATAAAGTGATGGAATGAAGAAAAAAAAACACCAAGGTCAAAGGTTCGCATCCCATACTGGCCAGCCACCCAAAAAAACAAACAGAACTATGGTTACTAGAGGTGGGGAAGGGGGAGGGGAAGAAAGGGTAGGGAGAAACTGGGTAATGGACACAAAGAATAATTACGTTTTGTAATGATGAATATGCTAATA
>NW_007731390.1:280643-281925 GCF_000696425.1 Galeopterus variegatus | reverse complement strand
TAAGCTTTTCTGTATGTAAGGACTGATTCTGGCCTACTCTAAAAGCCCAGCCTCACTGGAAAAATGATGAGGTGATTTTATGGGTTCTTTTCCATTTGTTCAATGAATTATACAGAAATCCCCTTAAAACCTTTTTAGAGCCTGGGAGACTAGAGCCAATTTTAGAGCAGCAATTTTAGAGGTAAAGAGCAGCTGAGGGCCAAGGGGCTCATACAAGCAGAAGATCTAGCCTGCCCCAGAGCATCTCAGGACATGCACCAGGTGGAGAGAAAAAAGGAAATGGGGCTATATCATCCCTCCCTCACATGGTTTTGGACAGGATAAAATGAGATAATTTCTGCAGCACATCTGACATGATGCCTAGGCCTAGGAGCAACATTAAGTGTTAGTTACTGTTATTAATCACAGCTAATCTGTACGGCGCCAAAGCCCTACAGTGTTCTGTTCTGCACACTGCTTCTCTACCCAAAACAGTGGTCTTTGGACTTTTTGGATTGTGCATCACTATGAATTTTTTAAGAATGTTTAGCATACATACTCCAATATATGCATATTTATCTATATAATGTGCATGTGTTACTTTACATGTTAAAACTTACACAAGACAGACATTTAAAAAGCAAGAAAAGTGTGAAGTAAAACTAAATAATCTTTATTTCATTAAGTTCTAGAATAAAAAAACCTGCAACCGATGTGTTTGAATATGCTTCATTATTTTTTTATTACTTTTAGAATCTTTGTTTAATGTTTTGTGTCACAGCAATTTGAAGGCCTGTGTCTAAGCTCAGTTTATATCAACACTTAATTCTGATGGTTGTCATAGCTGGAAAAAGAACCTCACAAAGAGGTTCCAGACAGAACCAATGGAAGAGTCTCTTACTCAGTGGCACTTACTAAATCATAATATCCATTTTTTAATCCTATCCACTATTTATACAGAGGTTTTTGTTGAAATTTGTCAAATAAATTTCCATCATTCTTGATGTCAAAAAAATTACTCTGGCAAACAAATTAGAGTTGCATGTTTATATATTTAGGATTGCACGTTTATATTTTTTAGTAAATAGATTCAAAACCCACTAAAATTCTTTGGAAGATTATTAAATATATTAGAAAATTCTTTTTCTAAGTTTATTAGGGATGCAGATGACAAACATAAATAAATTTACACAGCTAAACAATATAACAATAGAAACACTTCCCAAGAGCCGTTTTCAAAAATGCCCTGCAGTTTTCTTTAAAAAGCAGTCTGTTTCTCATTAAGTGTCACTTTTTCCTTGAA
>NW_007731390.1:271545-279492 GCF_000696425.1 Galeopterus variegatus | reverse complement strand
CGACCCCTCGGCGGGAGCGCCGCCGTGCTCCCAAGCGGCGCACTGTAGCAGTGCGCCAGCGGGCCGGCCCTTAAACAGCCTTTTAAAGTGCTTTGACATGAGACTAACTGTCCATCTCTGTGTCCATGGCTATTTCTATCTCATTATAACAGGGGTTGGCAAATCACAGCCCTTGGATCAAATCCAACCCACCTGTGTTTGTACAAATAAAGTCTTATTGGAATACAGTCACACA
This sequence comes from Galeopterus variegatus, assembly GCF_000696425.1. NCBI lineage: Eukaryota > Metazoa > Chordata > Mammalia > Dermoptera > Cynocephalidae > Galeopterus > Galeopterus variegatus. The sequence continues at coordinate 279,257 of NW_007731390.1, read as the reverse complement.
TTAATTTACATATTGCTTATGGCTGCCTCCACTGTACAATGGCAGAGCTGAATAGTTGTGATAGAGACCACACGGCCTGCAAACCCTAAAATATTAACTATAATTCTTTACAGAAATTGTTTGCCATCCCCTGATACAGATAATTATAAAGTTTTTAATATTAAATGTAGAGGATTCATAAAGCAAACGTACCTCACAGGGCCTGGTTTTCCAAAGCCTTGCAGTTTCAAATATTGACCTTGCAAAGGACAGGAAATTTCCCCCAGGCTATTGAATCTCTGTTGCAAGATAAGAATCATAACACAGCAAGGTTGCTGGTTCTAAGACAGACAAGTTACTAATGGATATGTAAAGTTACTAAAAAGCTGCTAGAGGGAAAAGGAATGTTTACTAAATCAAGCCCTTGTTAGTGGATCGCTTAATTGCCTAACAGAATGTCATCTGACTTGTTTTTACTGAATGTTAACAGCTTCTATTGTAAAACTTGTTAAACTGTACTTAGCAAAACCCCACCTATGTCTCTTCCTGTAACTTCTTGGTATGGAGAATAAATACAGGAAGAGAAGGGCAATTCTTGGTTAATTTCCCAAATGGAAAAAATGCCTTGAGCTTGAGGAAGTTCTAGGAGATTAACCCCTTTCTGGGGCTTCTCACTGCTCCAAAGAGATGGACTTTGGCAGCTCCATCACCCAGGGGAAAAGGGGTGATAAATCCGTGGGAGACAAAGCAACAATTAAAGTTTTGGTTTTCACAAAATTCACCACACCTATGTTTTAGAATTTTAAACATGATGGCTTCAAATTCACTCCTGCAATAGCTGCCTATGAATGATGCAGTCATTAAATTTCACTTGTGCATCTGCCTTTCTAGCCTCATCTCCTCTTTTATTAAAGAAGTCATTAATACCTTTATAATTAATATAGCCCTTCCAAGATATCTTTTTCTTAGTGGAAAGAGATAGAGAAAATTGTTTTTCATGTTATTTCATTATTAAAACAGAATCTAGCAAATATCATAAACTGAAACAAGTTAGTAACATCTGTACTTTCATTCAGTCTTCTCAGAAACTTCCATCATGTCAAATCTATCCTAATGCTTGTTTCTTAAGATCTTCAACAATATTTTCTATGCATCTTCCAATGATATTTGCTGACAAACGAACATATTTTTGCTTATTATTTCAGCCAACTTTTACCATGGCATAAGAACAAGTATTTCCCTAATAGTGTATAGCTTTTTTAACCTCTGTTCTTAAGCAAAAAAAACCCCATAAAGCCATAAAGTTAGTGAAATTATGTTAAGTGAAACTGAATATTGCCTGATAAAAACATCACTGTTAAAAAACTGTAAACTGCTTAGTAGAATGTGGTGCTGATAACACCAAGGCCCAGGGTTTGATCCCTGTACTGCTCAGTCACAAAAAAAAGGCTGTCTAGTGAGCTCACTCGGGAGAGGGTGGTGATGATAACACCAAGGTCAAAGGCTCAGATCCCCATACCAGCCAGCTGCCGGGGGAAAAAAAAAAAAAAGCTGTAAAGATTTGCCTTCATACTTTGGATACTTCATTCCTACATGTCATCATAATTGTGATAGTTGCATGGACAAAACTCAAATATGAGGTATACTTCGGGGCAATGTTCATTGTTAATGGTATTAGACTTAAATCCATAGTTAAAATAGGCTCCATGAAAATTTCTAATTTTTTGGACTACTTCTTGGTAGGTCTCACTGGATCATCATTGTTTCATGTCTTACTGTGGCAGACAAAGGATTGTAACAGGAGTAGAAATGTTTGCTCTGTCTTTTTCTCATTGTTTCCTTGTGCTACCATTAAAAGTAATGTATTAGTTTTCTGTTGCTTATAACACAATGCCTGAAACTGGGTAATATATAAAGAAAAGAGGTTTGTTTCTTACAGTTTTGGAGGCGGAGAAGTCCAAGGTCCAGGGAGCACATTTGTGAGGACATTCTCGGTGGGAACTCTCTGAAGAGTCCAGAGACAGTGCAGGGAATCACATGGTGAGGGCTGAGCAAGAGCGTGTTTAGTGTGCTCACTTACTCTCCTTATGAAGCCACCAGTCCACACCCATGATAATCCAATGTCAAGGAACAGAATGACAACAAATTTGCTTGAAGATCTCAGTTGGCTTTATTGTGATTCTACAATCAGGCAACATATTACTTCATAAAATAGAATAAGGGTTCCAATGAGCCAAGCAGAGGAGGTTGTTTTTATAGACAGAAAAAAACTAAAGAAAGCAGAAACAAAGATCTAAAAGGAGACTGGTCATTTTTTTTTTCCTTTTTGTCTTTTTTATTGACCGGTAACGGGATCACAACCCTCGGTGTCACGCCCGTACCGGGGACCGGCAACAGGATCGCAACCCTCGGTGTTGTGTCCGCCCCTCGCTCAGCCAGTGAGCGGGAACCGGTCTCCACGTGGGATCCGAACCCTCGGCACTCCCGCCGCACTCTCAAGCGGCGCACTCTCCAGTGCACCACCGGGCCGGCCCAGGAGACTGGTCATTTTAAAGCTACTTTCCTTGTAAGGTGGGGACAAGAAAACAGAACAATAGAAAAATAACAGGCTACCTCTTTTGTGTAAGTGTTAAAGCAGAGGAACTTCATTATCATACCTACTGAGGATTTAAACTGGCCTGTTCAGGAAATTGGCTGTTATCTTTCTCCTGACTTCACAGAAGGTTAGACCACAGCCTAAGTGACATGGAATTTAGCAGGAGTGACTCCATTTTGATGTTTAGTCTGGTCTTTGTGAACCTAGTGGAGGAACTTAGTCCAAAACAATGGCCTCCTATAATTTTCATTTAACACCATTAATCTATTAACCCATTAATGTATTAATCTATTCATGAGGGCAGGGCCCTCATGATCCAATCACTTCCTGAAGGCCCCGCCTTTCAAGTACTATATTGGGGATTAAGTTCCAACATAACCTTTGCAGGGGACAGGACAAACATTCAAATCATAGCAGGTATTAAATTCACAATTTCTTTACAGATATCTTTTTAAGCTTTTTGTTCATTTTGTGAGGGTTATTTTAGTTAAAACTAGATACTGTACTATTCTCAGAATCTACATAGACCCACATAAACTGTGGTATATCACACAATGCTGAGAATCAAAAGCCACAAGAACATAACTCATTGAGCCTTCCATGTTGCAGAAGCCCTTCTCTTACCTCAGAGTACTTGAACTGTACTTGACATCTAACCTATATGGCAGCGCTAATGGAAATCTATATGTCATGTATTATTAACACAGGTTTCTTATTTTTTAGATAAACACTGTTAAATTAAATAAGCAGAAGCCCATTGGCTTGAGGGTGTCTCTGTACTTTGAGTTCTTACCAAGGAACCACAACCTGATTTAGTATGTAAACAAAGTGAAAACCTAATTTAGGAATATAACAAACAGCCAAGTCTCAGCCAACTACAAGTAGCCAAGTTAGCCAATCATAGACAGTCAACTGAACAGATCATGTCCAAATAAGGCAAATGCCTAGCTGTAACCAATCAAGCTATTTCTGCAATTTATTTCCATGTTTTATCTATAAATACTCTACCTTGCAGAGCAAAGCTCTCTGAACTTCTGGTTCTAAGTGCTGCTCAATTCATGAATCATTCTTTGCTCAGATAAACTCTGTTAAATTTATTTTGTCTAAAGTTTTTCTTTTAACAACACATTGGAGGTCATAATATTTTTTTCATACTCCAGTAGATTGTCCTACGCACTCTACTTTGGAGGTCATTGTACTATACAATGATTCTGCATTTATGAAGCACAGTACTCAACAAGGGATGTGAGAGTTAATCTGTTAATATTTACTGAGCACCACCATATACAAAACACACACACAAAACAGTGTATCAAGTGAGTTTTACAAAGATGAATCAAAGTAAATCAGACATGGATCCTGCCGTCAAATTCAGTCGCTCATTCATTTATTCATTCAGGTCGGTGAGCATTTACCGGGTGCCTCCCAGTTCTATGGATGGAGCTAGGCACCAGGGCTTGGTGGCATGGTGACTTCCACTTCAGGCATGGCAAACCATTCATCCAACTTGAATTAGCTTGGATAGATTGGTCATTATGTGGAATGCTTTTATTTTTTGGCTTGCCAAAATTTATTCTCCCATCTTACTAGCACTCCAATTTCCTTTTCAGTAACTCCCTCACCATTGGTTATGAGACAATGAACCAAGCTGAAACTATAGGATCAAAGGCATCATGAATAAGGAGAAATGTATGCTCTGCAGAAAGAAGACCAGGACGGACAGAAGCAGAGATGGAAGACCAAAAAGTCTTTGAAAAAGAACGGAAAAAGAACAGCCTTATTTCTTTACTTTCTATTCCCCTGTTACAGATCCTCTAAGATTCAGGTAAACTTCATTTCTTCTCCATAAATACCTGTGACATTGCCTCACTGTCCAGGACATTAGTTATTGGAGCCATATAATATACGTGCTGTTTTACCTGGGCTAATTTGAGTGAGTTTCTTTTCCTTGCAACCAAATAGTTGCAAGGAAACTGAGAATAATTTGGTCCTAGGAATAGGAGTTTCAAACAAACAACAAACACTCAGAAGAAATTAGGAATCATTGTTGGAAGGATGCCCACTCTCACCTCTTCTATTTAAAAGCACTTGCCAGAGCAGTCAGACAAGCTAAAGGAATAAAGGGTATCCAGATTGGAAAAGATGAAGTCAAACTGTCTCTGTTTGTAGATGACATGATCCCATATACAGAAAAATCTAAAGATTCTACCAAAAAACTCTTAGAGCTGATAAACAAATTCAGTAAAGTTGCAGGATTCAAAATCTACATGCAGGGCTTCCAGGCAAGATGGAGGAATAGATGGTCACCAGCATCACTCTGTCCCACAAATCAACCAATTTACAACTATTAAAAAGCAACTACAGCCAAGCTGGGGCTGCTAGAGCTCAGGGAAGAGGAGGAGAGACCTACAGAGTACATGAAGGCAAGAGAAGCCACGATGAGAGAAAGAAAGGATCTCTCCTACCATTTCAAGCCCCAGCCAGTTCAAGGCTGGCCCTGGTTAGCACATGGAGCAAGAGCTGGCAAAAGCTACAGCTGTGCCCTCCATATGAAGTTGCTTGGAGGCAGCAGGGGAGAGGAGGGCCTTGGTGGACCTCAGGGCAGCAGGACACTAACAGGGTTCCCATGGACCCACATAGGAGTTAAAAGCCACAGCAACAGAAAAAAAGGAGCCACTCAGAGGCTGGTGAGTCATCACAAGGGACTGGCGCATGGCCCATCCCATGGGAAGTGTTTGGAGTGCAGGTGGTGGGGGAGATGTGCCCACTGGGGAAGTATCGAGGCACAGCATGGACAGCTGATCTGTCTCCAGTCAGCGCAGGACCATTCTGTGTAAACTGGTCAAGAATATAGAGCTGCAGGGGTGCAGTTTGCTAAAAAGACTCAGGTCCAGACCAATGTTTCTACACAACCCAGGTGTACTGGATCTCACAAGACCTGGAAGTACTTACAAAGTCAACCATTTAAACCTGAGCTGCACAAAAAGCCTTCTCCACGGAATCAGCAGCAATTTAGCTCAATTACAGGGCTGAAGTGCTGGACTCCCCAAGAAGTTCCCCCATTTTAGAAGTAAGCAAAGGACAACAAATTAGTTCCAGAATTTAAGTAGTGAGAACAACACATAATCCAACACAGAACTGAAAGAAAACACAAAATACCCACAGACCAAAGATAAAGTTTGATATTGACTAGTAAAGATCTAACACTACCAAAGAACACCTATAAAACCTAGAAGGACTGTAAGCCTCTTGGACTCCCAAGCCAGGGAGGGTGAAGGGCCAGGGGCCTCAGTCATGCCCACCAACACCCACAATGAGTCCAGCAATGACTGCCGAGCCACCCCAGGAAGCACCTTATACTCCCAAATTGGAACAGTGGGGGGCCAAAGGCCTTGGCCATGCCCCCTCCCTGACACCTGCACCCAGCCCAGCAACAAGCACTGAGCTACCACAGGAAGTGCCCCAGTCTCCCAAGCTGGAGCAGTGGGGATCTGAGGGCATTGGCCACCCCACCCTCTTCATCTGCAACCAGCCCAGTGACAACTACTGAACTACCACCAGAAGCTCCCCGTCTCCTGAGCCGGGGGGGGGGGCGCAGGGGCTTCAGCCACACCTCCTGACATCTGTGTTCAGCCCAGCAATGACCAAGCCACCACTGGAAGCCCCCTGGTCTCCCCTGCAAGATGAGGTAGGTGCCACAGGCTTCAGCCATGCCCCTCCTCCTTCTTCCTTCTCCACCCTATTTCCTTCCCCCTTCCCACTCTCCCTCTCCCACCCACCTGCTCTGCAACAACTTAGAGTGTAAAAACAGATTGAGCCAGGGACCAACCCCTCCTCCCACATTGAGGCACACTGTCACTGCCATGGCGCCCACCCAGGGTCCTGAGGCATGGGTCTCGGGACTGACCCTTCCTCCCACAACCAGGCAAGGAGCACACCAAAAACACCACTTCCATGTGGGTGGCCCACCACAACTACCACAATAGCCACAGCTACTGCAAAAGTGGATAGATGCCACAACCACTGTGAAGATGACCCTCCAGCCACTTGAGTGCATTCACAAGGAGAGTCACCAGCAGAGATCAAAGAAAAGAAGATGTCTCTCTCCACAAAGCTCATTCCAGAGTGATAGAAGAAGCATCTACTGTATGGTAAGAGTGGCGGACCCAAACACACCTCTCTCAACACTGGACAGATCATCTAGGCAACAAATCAACAGAGTAACCATCACTCTTTCAGAATGAGAGAAGAAATCTAGGGTTATCAGAGGTGGGAGGGGGGATGGGGAGATATTGGATAAGGGGCATAAAGAATAAGTACAATTTGTAATAATATATATGCTAATAACATTGATTTGATCAACATACATCAATATTGAACTCCAAAAATATGTATAATTATGATTCAATTAAAAAAAAGGAAAAAATAAAAGTAAAGCATTATATAAATACAGGTAATATTAATAACAATAAAAGCAACAAAAAAATCCACATGCAAATATCAGTAGTGTTTTTACACTCCAACAACAAATTAGTAGAAAAGGAAATCAGTAAAGCAAGCACATTTATAATAGTCACCAAAAATATAAAATACCTGGGAATAAATTTAATCAAGGAGATGAAAGATCTCCACAACAAGAACAAGTCACTGCTGAAAGAAATTAAAGAGGACACAAAAAGATAGAGACATTCCATGCTCTTGGATTGGAAGAATTAACAATGTGAAAATGTCCATACTACCCCAAGCAATCTAAAGATTCAATGCAATCCCCATCAAAATACCAATGACATTCTTCACCAAAATAGAAAAAAACAATCTTAACATTCACATGGAACAGCAAGAGACCCCAAACAGCCAAAAAAATCCTGAACAACAACAAAAAAATAAAGCCAGAGGCATTACACTACCTGACTTCAAATTATACTATAAAGCTACAGTAACCAAAACAGCATGGTACTGGCATAAAAACAGACACTTGGACCAATGGAACAGAATAAAGAATCCAGAAATCAACCCATATACTCAGCCAGGTGATCTTCAACAAAGGCACCAAGAGCATGCATTGGGGAAAAGACCGCCTCTTCAATAAGTGGTGCTGGGAAAACTGGACATCCATATGTAGAAGAATGAAACTAGA
>NW_007731390.1:269373-271041 GCF_000696425.1 Galeopterus variegatus | reverse complement strand
TCCAGAAATCAACCCATATACTCAGCCAGGTGATCTTCAACAAAGGCACCAAGAGCATGCATTGGGGAAAAGACCGCCTCTTCAATAAGTGGTGCTGGGAAAACTGGACATCCATATGTAGAAGAATGAAACTAGACCCATACTTCTCACCATATACCAAAATCAACACAAAATGTATTAAAGACTTATATTTAAGACCTAAAACTATAAAACTCCTAAAAGAAAACATAGGAGAAATAGTTCAGGAAGTGGACTGGGCAAAGATTTTATGAATATGATCCCGAAAGCACAGGCAACACAAGAAAAAATAAATATCAGACTAAAAAGCTTCTGCACAGCAAAAGAAACAATTAACAGAGCAAAAAGATAACATACAGAATGGGATAAAATATTTTCAAACTATGCATCCAACAAGGGATTAATATCTAGAATATATCAGGAACTCAAACAACTTAACAGTAAAAAAAACAAGTAACCTGATTTAAAAATGGGCAAAGTAGCTTAATAGCCATTTCTCAAAGGAAAATATATAAATGGCCAACAGACACATGAAAAAATGCTCAACACCACTCAGCATCAGGGAAATGCAAATCAAAACTACATTGGGATAACACCTCACCCCGTTTAGACTGGCTATGATCGAGATAGTAACAAATGCTAGCAAGGATGTGGAGAAAGGGGAGCCCTCCTACACTGTTAATGGGACTGTAAAGTGCAGCCGTTATGGAAAACAGTATGAAGGTGCCTCAAACAAACACAGATAGAACTGCAGTACAGTCCAGTAATCCTGCTGCTAGGTATACACCTAAAGGAATGGAAATCATCATGTCGAAATGATACCTGCACTCCCATGTTTATCGCAGCTTTATTTACAATAGCTAAGGTTAGAACCAACCTAAATATCTGTCCACGGATGACTGGATAAAGAAAATGTGGTATATATGCACAATGGAATATTACTCTGCTACAAAAAAGAATGAAATTTTGCCATTCGCAGAAACATGGATTAAATTAGAGAAAATTATGTTAAGCAAAATAAGCCAGACACAGAAACAGAAATGCCACGTGTCCTCATTTATAAATGGGAGCTAAAACAATAAACAAATAAAAAAAGAAAGAAAGAAAGATACAATAATCACAATAATTCATTGAACTTTCAGAAGGAGAGAACAGAACCCAGGCCACCAATGGTGGGAAAGGGGAGGGGGTGTCAGCGAGAAATGGGTAGAGGGCCACGAATAATGATTACATTGCATAATGTCAAATATACTAATTATCCTAATTTGATCATCACATATTGCACACAGGTATTGATATTCAATTCTGTACCCCACAGATATCTACAATCAATTGTATTTCAATAATATATATATATATTTCTTTATATATATAAAGGAATTATTGTTGGAGAAGAACTATGACACTCTCTTCCCATCCCAGTATCACCCTCCACCCCAAACGAGAAGCTAGAGGTCTGAGATCTACAGTGGAGAATCAGCTGGTTAAACTTTTACTTTGAATCTCCATCTCCATGCAACCTTAAGCAAGTATCATGAGAAAGAGAGGAGAAAAAAAAAATCAGTTCCATGTTGCCTGGCTTGAAATACATTGGGGAAAAGAAGAACATTCTGGGATGGTAGTACCATTTGTTGCTATCCCAGCTTGGGG
>NW_007731390.1:265782-268317 GCF_000696425.1 Galeopterus variegatus | reverse complement strand
AACCTTTATGGCCAATGAAAATTCAAAGCAGGATAAGAAAGGCAAGCAACCAGCGACAAACAGCACTCCTTCCTCAAGAGCATAAAAGCACCTTTGAAACAATACTCTTTAAAACACTATTGCCTAAATCTCTGCTTCCTGGAAGGGAAAAGAGATTTGATAGATTAGATAGATGGATAGAGAGAAAGAGAGAGAGAGTTGTCTTATAGGTGCTGCTATAACAATATATCTAAGACTGGGTAATTTATAAAGAAAAGAAATTTATTTTTTCACAGTCTGGAGACTGAGAAGTCCAAGATCAAGGCAGGTTTGGCTGCCTGGTGAGAGCTCTTTCTGCCTCCAGCATGGAGCCTCACTTCTGCATCCTCCAGAGCGGGGGAACACTGTGTCCTCACATGGCAGAAGGTGGAAGCACAAGTGAGCCAAATGCTATGTGAAGCTATAAGGGGTTTAATTTTATTTACAAGGGGAGCAGCCCTCATGACCTAATCATCTTTTAAATGTCCCCACCTCTTAATACCATCACATTGGACATTAAATTTCAAAGCTTGAATTTTGGAGGGAACACATTCAAACTGTAGCTTAGATTCTATCTTGGAGAAGGTGTCCACTGCTCTAAAATGAGTTAAATGATTCCTTCTAATTGAAAATAGTAAAGACAAGACATTTAATACAAATTAAACATTGAACAAATGGATTTCCATTTAAATACAAATTAAATGTAAAACAAATGAAAATATATAACTTTATTGCAAAGTCCTTTCTGACTACAGACAGTGCTTTAAGTACCCCCAACATGAATCCTTTTATTGAAAAGGACTGGGGTTTTAGGTATTGGAATGGGAGCATCTGGGAGGAACTTGGTTCCCAGGCTTGGTTCCCAGGCCCTTCATAAGTACTTCACTTTGGTAAGATTCCTTTTAGTTGGGAGAACCTGAAGCTGCCATCTTCTGCATCTAAGAAACTTAATCCTTTGCCAGAGAGATGAATCTTTGCTAACCCTGTTCAGCAGGAGGTAATATTTGTCATAAAAAAATTACTACTGCATGTTGCATTCCCTTTTTCCTCTTTTCTAAATTGGAGTTTTTCATTATTAGTATTACATTCCTCAATTAGACATGGGTGGCTGAACTAAAGGATGTTACACTCAAAGCAGCCTGAGAAGAAGGAAGATCCCCCAGAGTTTTGGACTTGAAGATGAATCAACTGGTAAAGACTTCAAATTGTTTGGCTTTGGGAAGGAGGTGAGTAGATTTTAGATGTTGTCGGGCTAGGGCTCACAGACCTTTCAAACCCATTTTGCAGACTGGGTCACAGGCCCCTCACATGCCATGCAGACTCAGTCACAGACCCCTCATATGCAGGTTGCAAGCTAGGTAATTGGAAAAGATCTTGGATGCCGTTGGCAAAGTTGACACGCTTTACTCAGATGCAAGCTCAGCCCCAGCCCCCGCCCCCACTGCAGCAGCAGCTAGCAGCAACTAGCAGCAGCCTACGGCAGCTTACAGCAGATCCAGCAGCAGCAGCAGCCTGGAGTCCTCCTGGAGGCATCCTGGGGGCACTATGGATCAGATCAGATGTGTTTGTCCTTTATTCTTTAGTCAATAACCCAGGGACACCTGGGTGCGACTCAGACAACCGAAGAACACCTGGGTGCACATGCTCAATTACATCAGACAATAACCAAGGAACATCTGGGCACACGTGTGCAATTAACATATTTACATTAAACAGGCTAGGTCATGCTCAGCAAGATTCCAAACATCTGAGAGAGCCTGACCATTTATTTCATTTTCCTTACAGGTGTCTATATGATGACTGTGCTATTTTGGCCTGGAACGTTCTTAGAATAATATTTATGGGAGGAGAGTTTGTATTAGATTAGGCAGTCAAGGGGTGAACTGTCATAGACTGTAGTAATTTATTTTTCCTCCCAGGAAGCTTTCACATGTTCCTTCTGTCAAGAGATTCCACTACCCTGGCCATGTGCTGTCAAGTGATCCAGATGTGGCCAATTCCCTTGGCAATAGCAATGGTTCAAGGTGTGGCATGTGACACAAGTAGAACCAGTTAGAATCTTTCATCAGGATTGAAATAGAGGTTCAGGGAGAAAGATATTCTTTCTTTTCTCTGGGATTCCTAAGACAGGACTACAAGCAGCCATGTTCATATGGAGACGTAGAAGAGAATGACACCAACATGCAAAGAGAAGCAAACACGGGTAGAGACGACGACAGCAGGAGAAAGAGCAGCCTGGTTGTAGGGAGGCCTCAGTTCTCACCCCTGAAGCCCTGGTTCTCCCTTCAGTTCTGTGAACTGCTCCATCCCTGGTCGGTGACCCAGAAAGCTGTCACCCTTTTCTGTGAAGGCTGATTTAAACTGGGTTTCCATCGCTTTAAAGAGTCCTGATTAATACATGTCTAGAACTGTGGGGAACTCAGAGAGGTAACTAGACAAAAGTTTAGGGGGTTTTGTTATTTTTGAAACTGTAATACATGCCCTGGGTAAAAACTCAAACAGTAATATACATAGATG
>NW_007731390.1:263473-265429 GCF_000696425.1 Galeopterus variegatus | reverse complement strand
CAAAACAAAACTGGGTTTCCATCGCTTTAAAGAGTCCTGATTAATACATGTCTAGAACTGTGGGGAACTCAGAGAGGTAACTAGACAAAAGTTTAGGGGGTTTTATTATTTTTGAAACTGTAATACATGCCCTGGGTAAAAACTCAAACAGTAATATACATAGATGTATATTACATAATTATAGAATAAGTTTCTCTCCTACCACCCCCAGAACCCCTCTGCAGAGATAACAAAACAAAACTGTTAATAGTTTCTTCTGTATCTTTCTTGAGTTAACTTTATAGCACTCTAAAGAGACAAGGAGAGAATGAAGCTAGTGAGATACATTGTTCTCAGATCTAGCTCAACAAAGCAGGAGTGTATCAATATTATGTATATTTTTTCCCTTTCTGATTGCACTGAGTCTAAATTTGCATTTGTGAGATTACCTTATTATGAACTTTTACATTTTATATTTTTAAGTAAAATCCCAGCAGGGAAGTACTAGCTAATGAGTTTTGTTTTGTCATCACATAGGGCTTTTACAACATACCATAAGACACCCAACATCTTGAAACAATTAAGAACAACATTGAACTTCACAGAAAGTTGGTTTGTTTTTATTAAGGCCTATAAACATACAGGGATTTATTTTTAACTCCATATCTATGCTGCCTTGTTTGAGGTTTCGCTTCTGCAAAACAGGCAGAGGTCAGATCATATATTCTCTCACTGTGGTTTCTCTCTTTTTTTTTTTGGTCTTTAAATTTGAAGGGCAAAATAAATTGCTGGAAGATCATGGTTAAATGGTACCGTTGATTCAAATATATTTCAGAAGTAGCTACACAATACATAAACATATGACCAAAATAGATGTAACACAATGTGAATGAACTAGATGCCAATCAGTTGTTCACTTTAAAGTGGCTAATTTTCTGTTATGTGAATCTCACCTCAATAGTAATACTTTCTAAAAGATGGTATTTAAGAAAGTTCTACATTTTGCAAACCAAATTCAAGTTGAAAGATTTCTTAAAAGTCATCATCTCTGACAAAAACAAGGATTAACCTTTGCTAAGAATCTACCGTGGGCAAAACCAAGTGCTAAAAGTTTTCCAATAAACAATAGACATAACGAGTAAAGTATTATAGGGATGGCTGGTGGCTCAGCTGGTTAAAGCACAGCCTTGTAACGCTAAGGTCATGGGTTCAGATCCCTGTACTGGCCAGCCACCAACAAAGAAAAAAGAAATCAAAATAAGTAAATTATTCTAGTATGTTAGAAGGTGAGAGGTACTATGAGAAAAGAATGGGGTAAGAAGGGTTAGAAGGGACAGTGGGGGGGTGGAGATAAGAATTTTAAATGGTGGTCCTGGTAGGCTTAATTGAGAAGGTAACATTTAAGATTCAAGTTAAGAGGGAGTTGGTCAAGCTGATACCAGATTTCTGGGGAAAAAATCTGGGAGATGAAAGAAGAGAAAACATCCAGTGCAAACAAAGGTCCTGAGGCAGAGAGATATTTGACATGTTCAAGGAACAGCAAAGTCTGCATGGCTGGAATGGAGTAAACGAAGGGGAAAGTGATGGGAGATGACATTGGAGAGGAAATCGAGAGGCCGAAGCCCCTGGAGGCCGGGGTGAGGGCTTTGGCTGTCACTCTGCATACATCAGGGAGTCACAGCAGACTTTAGGAGCCATGCCCAGAGCGGAAGACTGTGCTGAGAATAAACTGAGAGAAGGGGAGAGGAGGACGGCAGTGGTAGCAGCCGAGACCTACGAGGAGGCTATTTGTGCATCCCAAGTGAAAGACAATGATCGCCACGGGAAGCAAAGCAACAAGGGAGAGGGTAGAAAATGGTCAGATTCTCTACGTGTTTTGAACATGGAGCTCACAGACTGTCCGATAGATTGGATGTGAGGTGGGCAACAAAGAGCAGAATCGAGGATGAGTTCAAGAGCTGGGACTTGAACAACAAA
>NW_007731390.1:260002-263257 GCF_000696425.1 Galeopterus variegatus | reverse complement strand
AGCAAAGCAACAAGGGAGAGGGTAGAAAATGGTCAGATTCTCTACGTGTTTTGAACATGGAGCTCACAGACTGTCCGATAGATTGGATGTGAGGTGGGCAACAAAGAGCAGAATCGAGGATGAGTTCAAGAGCTGGGACTTGAACAACAAAAGAAGAGAGTTGCCACGCGCTGAAATGAAGTGGCTTTGAGTGAAGCAGGTTTGGAGAGGGATGCAGAGCGGGAGGAGAGGGGCTACGGTGACAACCAGAAGTTCAGTTTGGGAAAAGATGGATTTGAAAGGTCTATTAGAACACCAGGCAGAGATCGCTCATAGAATTGGGGTGATTTGGGGAAGTATTGAGCTATCCAGTCCCTCGGCCTTCTTACACAGCAATAAGTTAATTATAGTGATATCTGTAAAACCCAATGTTTTCTTTTCTTTACATATTTTCCAACAATAATGTTAAAAGGGTCCACAGATGGTGGTTGCCAAGGTGTATTTTCACAGACTATGTAGGAGACCTAGCCAAGTGAAGTGTGGCACCTCCCAGAAGGAAGCTGGGCCTTCATGACCATGATAGATCTGACATATGTTATACCACCTAAAATACTTTCTTAGGGCTGCCTTAACAAAGCACCACAAACTTGGTGACTTAAAACAACAGAAGTTTATTCTTTCACTGCTCTAGAGGCTAGAAGTTCAAAATCAAGGTGTCAGCAAAGGCACACACTCTCTGAAGGTTTCAAAGAGGGTCCTTTGTCCTCCTCCCCTGTGTGTCCATATCTTCACATGGCATTCTCCCCTCTGTGTGTCTGTGTCCAAATTTCCCTCATCTTACAAGGACACCAGTTATTGGATTTAGGGCCCATTCTAATGCAGTATGACATCATCTTAACCTAATTACATCTGCAAAGACCCTATTTTTAAATAAGGTCGCATTCACAGGTAGTGGAGATTCAGACTTCAACATATCCTTTTGGGGAGACACAATCTAACCCATAACAACACCAAACCTCAGTCATTCATTCATTTTTTTCAGTGAGAATCTTACCTGTGCTCAGCACACTTGTAGGTACTGGGGATAAAAGGGCAAACAAAATGACAGCGTCCTTGCCTTCAGAGAACTTACGGTCCAGTGTGAGAGACAAATGTTTGCAGTTCAAGGTGGTGAAAGAGATGAACTGGAGAATGTGGGACTTCAGAGAGAAGACACTTAACTCAGCCTGGAAGGTCAGAGAAATGCTTTCTGGAGTAAGTGGCATACACACAAAGACCTAGGTGGTGGAGTGGGAGGTGCAGGGAAGAGGATTCCAAGCAGACGGACAACATTTGTTGAAGTCTAGATGTCAAAGAAATCATGGTGCTATCTGGGGACCAATGTAGTATCCAAGTGGAGGTAGCTGTCTAATAAAAAATGAGGCTGGACATGAAGGTAGGAGATGGGTCATGAAGGACCTTGTAGGCGTGCTAAAGATGGGACTCTGTCCTACAGACCAGCAGTCTTCCAGTGCAATCTCCAGACACAGCGTTCATCACTCTGAGGTCATTTGTCACTATAGTAGTAGAGAATCAATGTTTGCAAGTAGTTGCTTTCTCACATTAATTAGATCAGATTCCTATGGTATGCCTACAATTCACAAAATTTTCCCTTACTTGCTTTATAATGGTGGAGAAAAGGAGGTGGAATTACAGCTGTTATGCAGGAAATAGTGCATGATGTTGTGTGCCCATAATTTGTTTTGAATGTGAATGCCCTCTTTCAGGTATGTGCCAGGTATCAAGAAGGTGGAGAACCACATCTCTAGATGGAACATTATTGAAAGGTTTCTAATTGGGGAGTAACGGGATCAGATCAGTCATGTTGTAATTTGGAATGTGGACTAGAGATGGTTGATTCTGAAAACAAATGAAGAACTATGGTCATAACCCAGGTGAGAGGTAACAGTGGCCTAAACTAGAGCAGTGGTAATGAAAATGGAGAGAGGTAAACAGATTTTAAGGAAAATGGGTAATAGAGATGAAATAAATCAATAAAAATCACGCCCACCATTAATCCTTAGTTTGTCCAATTAGTCTCAAATTTTTTTCCACACCAAACTTCTTAAAGAGCACATTAAGATAAAACCAAATGGATTTTTAGCTTGGGCATGCACAAGGCACTATGGGCATCTCACAGCCATGCAGAGCAGGCAGAGAGGCCAATACAAAATCCTGGCCCTGTATGTGTACCGCTGAATCTTTAGTAGGAGGAATAAAGCCCAGCCACAAAGGCAAATATCAGATGGGTAGCCAGATGGGTGAGGCACAATGCCCAAAGGACATAGCAGGCCCAGGCACGACTGAAGCAACTAGTTCAATCAAATGGGTGGAGCACAATGGAAAGGAATCCAAGCATCTCATCTACCCTCTCCAGTCAGGCAGACAGACAGGCAGGTGGGAGGTTATTTGCAGACAAATTGTCCATGGGCAGCAATGGACTGCTATAAAGATCCAGGTTCCTGTCCCAGGGAGAAGGGCTGGCAATTGCCACATAGGATTTCAGGGCCTAGTCCCGGGCCGAGTTCAGGGCCAGTATCCAGTCCTAAAAGGGAATTGTGCCTTTGGGGTAGGAGAGCTAGGGATCAGGTAGAAGCCAGATCTGTGGGTTGGGCCAACAATGGTCAGAAGAGAGGACGAATGTCACTTGGGGAAATGTGACTATCAAAGCATGTCACTGAGCCCTCAAACCCCAAGTTCGTGTGGATGACTGGCCACCAAGTCCCACTAGTAGCTCTGAGGTGGTTTATCAACTTCCTGTCTGGATTGGTTTGGACTCAGAAACTGGGGAGGGGGAAGGCAACTGAAACTGAGGTGCATTAGTGGGCCCAAAGTCAGGGGCCAATAGGTTTGAGTTAATCTGCTTGACTGTGCACCATGTCTGCCCTCTGATGGAGGTACACATGGGAAAGAAATGGCTACAGTTAAATTGCCCACTTGGAAGTCTAGGTGATGTTCGGAAATAGCCCTACAAAATGCAAATCAAAACCACATTGAGATATCATCTTACCCCAGTTAGACTGGCTACCATCAAAAAAAAAAAACAGAAAATAACAAATGCTGGCAAGGATGTGGAGGAAGGGGAACACTTACACACGGTTGGTGGGACTGTAAATAGTACAGCCATTATGGAAAATAATATGGAGTTTTCTCAAACAACTACAGATAGAACTGTTATATCATCCAGCAATCCCACTAGTGGGCATGTACCCAAAAGAACAGAAATCATCAAGTTAA
>NW_007731390.1:256382-259023 GCF_000696425.1 Galeopterus variegatus | reverse complement strand
CTATTTGAGAAGTCTTAGCCAAATGCTGTGGAGCACAGAGGGAAAAGGAAAGACAGCTAGAGGAACAGGTAAGCTTCTTGAGAAGAGACCATGGTCATTTGTACTGTACAGTACAATTCTATCAGAGATGCCAATTGCCCCGGGCGGTGCCAGCTGCCTCTAACACCAGGTCTAAGGTCACAGCCATCACTACTTTACCCATATCTCCCTCCACTGTCAAAGTCTTGTTCTTTACGGGAAGAGGGAACCTAGGATTCCATATGACAGGACTGACAATCTCTAGCTCTGGCACTAACTGAATAAGTAGATATGTCTGCATTTCCTAACCTGCCTGAACTTTAATTTTTCTCCCCATAAAATGAGAATAAAGACAATATATACTTCAAAGGGCTGATTCAAGGATTAAGTGAAGCAATATATATGAACAGGTTTTGTAAACTGTAAAGAGCTGGAAAAACATTTATTATTTTAATGGTGTCCCAAATTGAACCTAAACTGGGGTTCGGCCGTGCCTGGGCACGCACGATGAACTGCTTTGTGGGGTTTTCTGGGAGTTGCTCTGCATGAGGATAAGGAAGTGGTTTTGCCCACGTGCCAGAAAAAGAGACAAAGATGGGTGGGCAGCATGTGGGAAGCTTCAGAAATCCATGCCCAGCTTGGCCCCGTGGCCGGGAGTCGAAACTGAGAGGAGAGAGGGGCTCTATGCAGAAACTGAAGGGGCTGCTATCACAAGGGGAAATTACCACTGCCACTTTAGAGCCCGATGACAATNACTGAAGGGGCTGCTATCACAAGGGGAAATTACCACTGCCACTTTAGAGCCCGATGACAATCTAAGATGCAGAAAGGGTGGGTGACAGGAGTGTTCTTCCCTGCACAGGGAGAACTCCAGAGCATGTGATGCTGTTTTTCACCTGGAGAATTTCCTCATCAGGGGAACATGTGACAGCACATGAGAAACATGCTGCCCCTCACCGTCGAGTGGCTGTGAGTGGCAGTGAAATGCTCCTGGGGATGGAGTCTCAGGGGCAAGAGTCAGCAATGATAGTTTATGGCTTCTAATATGACCCCAACAGTGATAATCGCAGACAGGCGAGGCCTGGAGGATCAAGTCCCACCATTACTGAGTCAGGGTGAGTGTTGGATGCCTTGGGAGTTCAGATAACATGAGCTGCTATTTCCAGTCAATTCAACTGCTTCATTTTTCAGGGAGCCTGAGAAGGGAAGTGTGTTACTCAGCAAGGCCAGAAGTCCCTTCTCTTGACGAAGACCACCTAGAAGTAAGTCAAGGCTTTGGAAAGCACCCGACATGTGCTTTCAACAAATGCTGCTCCTATCAGCTCAGTGTCCAGTAAACCGTTTCTGTTGGCTCTCATCTTGGTGTTTTCCAAGTCTGGAAGGGTGGGGTGGGTGGGAGGATGGGCAAGAGTATGACATGGGAGCTGCATGGTGAGGTGGGAAAGGAGGAGAGAAGGGCGAGAATTGTGTACACCCACAAGAAAATGTAAAATATCCCGTTTAAGTGCAGATGGGGGTGGGGGCCATACAGTGAGCTAGGGGCAAAGGTGAGCCAGAGAGAACAAAATGTACCCCATCCCCTACCCCGCTAAAGACATGTCAGGAGGTGTGGCCAAGGGTGGGGACTTTGGGTTTTTCCTCTCTCCCTGCAGCCCACTTCCAGGAAGTCGAGAATTCTAACCCAAGTATCTTGAGAGACATCTCAGATGTGCCCAGCATCGGTCATGCCACACAGACGCCTGCATTCACTGCACAAGGAGAGAGAAAATAATTCATCCAAGGTCTGCCAAGACAGCTCTCTGGCACCATAATACTCTCTGAGGTTGAAGGTTGGCTGTTGCCAGACAGGGCGGAGCCCAGCAAACAACAGGGGTCTCCTTAGCAATTTAGAATCTCTGTACAAATGTCAGCTTGCAGGCCATCTGGCCAGTCCAGCAGTGCCTGGGGCCCCTGCAGTATGTCTCGGCTCAGCTTCATCCAGCAAATCACTACCCGTTTCCCCGGCCCATACTGGGTGCCAAACAGGCTTGAGCAAAAGAGACATGGCCCCTGACTGCCTTGGAAGAGCTCCATCTTAGGAAGGGTTGTTGTGGGAAAGTGGTGGACCTCTGGGCCCCCAAATGTGTAGCAAGTTGTTAACTGGTGGGTGGGCAGGGCGGGTTTAGGCAGAGAGTGGCATTATTTCAGAGAGTTTTAAATAGGAAGTGGGAGCTCACAAGGCAGGAAAGAAGTCAAGAGGAATAGTTAGAGCTTCCTATGTGCCAGGCAGTGTGCAAAGGGCATTTCAGGGTGTGAGAAGAGCAGTTATAAAGTCTTGGAAATGTGCAAGTGCGTGATGTATGTATAGAAGGCGAATTCCATGTAGATAATGTTTAGTGTACTATGGGAGTTGTCAAAAGATAAGGTTAGATAAGCAAGTCAGAACTGAAAAGACCTCAAATTTTTAAAAAAATACAGCCAAGATCTGAAAAGATATATGTCAATATTAGCATTAGTTATGGTGGTGAACATTCTGGAGAGTTTAATTTTTACTCTTTTGGTCTCTCTCTCTCTCTCTCTCTCTATATATATATATATATATATATTTTTTTTTTTTTTAAAGATGACCGGTAAGGGGATCTTA
>NW_007731390.1:246300-255843 GCF_000696425.1 Galeopterus variegatus | reverse complement strand
CAAACCCGTGGCCTTGGTATTATCAGCACCACACTCTCCCGAGTGAGCCACAGGCCAGCCCGGTGTCTATATTTTCTTTTCTTTTTTTGTCCCCCACCAACAAAAAAAGAGAGGCTAAGGAGGTAGGTGGGTCTGAATACCATCCTAAAAATGTGCACTTGATGTTGCAGGCACTGGGGAGCCACTGAAAATTCTTTAGTTGAAGACTGATGTAACCAGGCAGTAGCCATCAAGAGATGCTGAGGGGGGAGACCCTTGGTGACTCACTTGGCTCCTGCTTCCCCAGGACTGTCTTCCTCATGCCATCTGCAGACCCAGGAGTCAAGCCTGTAGGATTAAACTTCTCAGTCCATGAGACAGGAAGCTGCCAGGAATGAGCACAGAGCCACAGTCAATGTGGTGCATTTCTCTGCCCACTCCAAGCTCCCCCAAACTTGACAGCAGGCACAAAACAACCTGGCTCTGCCCCAAGCACAAAGACAAGGGGTAAAAAGGACAGGTGGTGAAGGAGTCACAAAAGCTAGGGGGAGAAAAAGGCAGATTTTTTTTCCTACAATGTGGGAGCTTTTATTACTAGAAAATAAAATCCTGTCTGAGCAAATGCCAGGAAAACGATTAAAGGCTCAATTTAGATCAGGAGGCTTGGCCAGGCACTGCCAAGCAGGGAGCTACACAATGTCTGCCCCACTCTCTGTGCACATCACGTTTGGGGTGAGTGACCCAGGCCCCAGCCCAACCCTTTGCCGCCAGGTTTGCAAAATTACAGTTCAGCTTTGGCTACTTGGTTTCAGTTAAAAGGATCGTGTGGAAGGAAGGATAAAAGGCTCTTGCGTGCAGACCAGCTATTGCATCCAAGGGACTAAGAAGAAATGCAGCCAGGGCGGTGCCAGGCCCTGCAGAAATGCTTCTTGCCTGTGGTTCTCAGGCTCCCAGCCTGACCCAGGAAGGGCATGAGAGGGTGGAAGAGAATGGGCTGGCTTTGAAATCAGACAGGACTTGGTTGGATCCCCCACTCTAGTGCCCGTGGAGCCCATAGGCAAGATTTTGACTTCTCTGAGTCCCAGTGTCTTCATCTATAAATCGGAGAAAATAATGTATAGGATTATTATGGGGATAAAATGCATGATATATGTAAAGCACCAATAAAGTAGACACTTAGTGGTTGGTAGCTTCTTCCTTTCCCTTTTTCTCCAGGACCTCCTAAACGGAAAAATTGTGGTGCAGTAGAAGGCATAAGATTAGAGGTTGGGAAGCTAATGTTATAGTCCTAGTTCAATAACTAACAAGCTGTGTAACACTGGGAAAGTCACTCACTCTCTCTGGGCTTCGTTTTCCTCCACTGAAAAATCTAGGTCTTGGATTAAATTATCTCTAAGGGCCCATTCTATCTCTGGCTTCCACTATCAACTATAATTACTGCTATTAAGCAGTTGCTATGTGCCAGGCATGTTGCTCAGCAATGCACATGCATTATCTTATCAAGTATTATTATCCCTATTTTATAAGTGAAGAAAATGAGGTTTACAGGTACTTAAGAACTTGTCTCAGATTGCACAGCTAGTAAGGACAGGTCAGGAAGTATTTGCCGAGACTTAAAAAAAAAAAAACTAATTAATGCAGCCCCAGAGTTACTCAACAGATAATAAAATCAAATCATTCTGCAAGTCCTAGGCCAGACTTAAACAGTTGCCAATTCTTGAAACTATAACTTGGGTTTCAGGCCTGATCCACTTGTAGCAGCGTGAAACAGGTCCCACAGAGGAGAGAACCTCATATCAGGAGGTAGGAAGAGGCACTGCAGATGCTCATTCCTGGGGCTTTCACTCAGGGCAGAAAGAGAGCATTGTAATGGGGACCCAGAGAGTCAGGCAGACAGGCTATTGTCAGCCAAGTGAGCAAGCAGTCCGCGGCCAGAGGTCAGAAGAAGCAAGGCTGGCAGAGGCGTTTCCCTGCCAAACGTGAGCTGAAGCAGAGATGCTGGCCATTTAGACTATACCACTGTAGAGTAAGTGGGGAAGAGGGAGAGCTTCTATCCCTGGGGACACATGTCCAGGCCCTGGAGCTCAGGGCAGGGTAAGTGAACTATGGCTAAGCCCTGGATCAGATATCTATTGTTCTGTGATGAGCTACCCTAAAATCTGGTGGTTTAAACAACAAAGATATATTATTTCTCACAATTTTGTGGGTTGGCTGGGCTCAGATGGGCAGTTCTTCGGCTCTGTGTGCTACAAGCTGGGTTTGCTCATGTGGCTACATTCAGCCAGGAGCTCAGCTGGCACTAGAACATCAAAGATGGCTTTACTCACACACCTGGCAGTGGTGCTGACTACGGGCTGGAACACCTCAGTTCTCTGACACGTGGCCTCTTGTCCTCCAGGGCCTCTCTCCACATGGTCTCAGCACCAGGGTAGCCTGGACATTTTTACAAGGCAGGTGGCTTCTGAGAGGGCAAAATAAGAAACAGGCCAATAGTCAAGGATCAATTGCACTTCTCTATACTAGCAATGCACAATTTGAAGCTGAAATTTAAAAAACAGTACCACTGACAAAAACATGGACTACTTAGATATAAGCTCAAAACTACAAAACACTGATGAAAGAAGTTTTAAAAGAGTTAAGTAAATAGAAAGATATATTATGTTCATAGACTGGAAGACTCAATATTATTGATACATCAATTCTCCCCAAATTGATCTTTAGTTTTACAGAAATACAAATGTTATCCCAATCAAGGAAGCAAATTTATAGATATTTATAAGCTGGTTCTAAATATACAAGATAACTTTTAAAAAGAACAGCAGAGATGGCTGGTTAGCACCGCTGGTTAGAGCGTGGTGTTATTACAACAAGGTCAAGGGTTCAGATCCCCATACTGGCCAGCCACCAATTAATAAATAAATAAAACAGCAAGTGAAGGGTTAAACAAACGCTGGTACATCCATACAGTAAGATACTACTGAGCAATAAAGTTGAACAAAAGATTGAAGTACACAACAACTTGAATGAATCTCAAAGGCATTTACTATCTAAGTGAAAGAAATAGACTCAAAACTTATATACTGTATGATGCCATTTATACGTCATTTTGAAAGAGACAAAAATATAGGGACTTACTATATATATAATCAAGACCATGTGATATTGGGTATGGGATAGATAGATCAATGGAACAGAATAGAGAGGCCAGAAACAGACCTACACATATATAGTCAATTGATTTTTGACAAAGGTGCAAAGGCAATTAAATAGAAAAAGGGTAGACTTTTTGGCAAATGGTACTGGAACAATTAAACATCAATATGCAAAAACTCGAATCTTGTCCTACAATTCATACCTTATACAAAACTTAACAAAATGGATTTTTACACCTAATTTGAAAACTACAATTAGAAAACTGTTAGGACAAAATATCGGTGATCTTGGATTAGGCAGAGTTCTTAGTAGGACAATGAAAGCACAATATATAAAAGAAAAACACTATAAATTGGACTTAAAACCAAAATGTTTGCTGTACTAAAGACACTGTTATATCATCCTGGAAAAGGCAAAAATATAGGGGCATGGTATAGATCAGTAATTGTCAGGAGCTAAGGGTTGGCAGGGGATTTGTCCACAAAGAGGCAGCATGAGGGAACTGTTGGGAGTGAGAGAGCTGTTTATAGTCTGATTGTGTTAGTAGTTACTCTGTGTCAAAAATCATAAAACTATACAACAAAAAAGTAAATTTTACCGTATTGAAATTTTAACAAATATTTTTCAATGTTCAGTCTCCCTCTTAACAAAAAATGATAATTTAATCAAACAAATGCCATTTACCTCTTCATTATCTATATGAACAGCTTTTAATAATACCCAATATGGGCAAAGATTTGATAAAGTGAGCATAATCGAATGCAGTGGGCTTATGGATTGGTACAGGCTTTTTGGAAAGCAGTATGGCACTATGTATCAAAAGCCTTAAGTGTGAGAACCCCTTGGAAAAATAAAATCACTTCTAGGCATCAATTCTCATGAAATAACCAGAGATTCTAATGACAATCACTATCTTTTCTGCATTGAAATGCTGTCTCACTCATCATAGGGATAGACATGCAGTGGGTTCTAAACAAATGTTGCCAACTATCTGGATGGCAACTGACTTCCAGAAAACATCTGCTTCCAGGCAGGAGCCTGGTAGGAAGAGAAGCCTCTACCTCTCGGTCCTGTTTGGCGAGGATGCTGCCTTGTGTGCAACAGCATTCAATGACCGTCTGCACTCACTGTGAATGACTAAAGCGATGGTTACATTCCCAGTGAGTTATCAAGCAATACCCCTTGTCATGCTTCGAGACATGGCAAGCACTCTTCATCTGGACTGACTACTTCATGAGGGAAAAACCCAGAAGACCAGATGGGAGACAAAGAGAGAGCAGAATCAGTTCGGTAGACACTGAGGACTGCTGCGAAAGCCAGGGAGTTTGGACAGAAAGGCCACTGGGCCTGCGCCCAGGCTACCACAGCAGATTCAGACAAAAGCTGACTTCTGAGAAGGCCAGAGAATTCAGGAAGATAACTCAGCTTGGCTCAGCATTCAAGGAAGAAAAGAAACATCCTGCTCAGCAGCCAGAGAGAGAAGGGCCTCAGCTGAGAAATACCAGGCACTGGGTTTTGAACCGTCAGGGAAACACAGACACTTTAAGATGGAGAAAGATCCTGGCATGGGACACAAGGTCTGGGTCTTGTCTCCAGGCCCCACCAGCAATCTCCATTCCCATATGATAGCTACTCCCTTTGATCTCAGCTAGTGACCCATTAGTCCCCTCCTCCGTGTCATTATCTGGATTTTGCAACTCCATCTCCCAAGCCCAGCTGTTTATACAACTGCCTCTGCCCTGTAATGCTCCAGAGACCCTCTCAGTCCTGATCCTGGGCTTTTTCCTCCACCCCTAGGCTCCTGCAGTCCCCACCCTACCCACTGTCTACCCCGTACACACCTCTCACTACCTCAAAGGTTCCAGCAAGCACTGTGTGGGCACAGTTGATGGGACCAAGGTTTTGAGGAAGTAACAGTGTCTCCTAAGCTGTAGAACACTCGATTCTGTATGCTGACTCTAACAGCATTTACTGAGTGAGCACTCACTGTACTCTAGGCGCTGTGCCAACCACTCGACGTGCATCACAAATCATTACAATTTAATCCACATAACAGCTCCATGAGGTGGGCACTGGGATTATCATGATTAACATACCCATTTTACACATGGGGAGTTGAGAGCTCAGAAAGGTTAAGTAATGTCCCTGGGACAATGGGACTCATAAGCAAACCAAAGACACAACTTTGAACTCATTCACTTAGCAAGTATTAACAGAATATCTACCATGTGCTAGGCACAGGCACCAGGTTACAGTGGTGAACAAGACAGACCCAGTCCCTGACCTCGGGAAACCCATTGTCTGGTAGATTAAGTAAATCTCAGGCCTTTATAGCTGTCCTGCTTGACCATAGAGCCAGAATTCAAACTCGTGTATTCTACACCAAAGCCCAGGCACGTAACCACACTTTCTGCCTCTCTCTCACTGGAAATAGTCTTTCGGTGAGAAACATGAATTGGAAGTTCTCAGCTGAAGTCAAGTTGCATAACCTGTATGATGAGGTATTGATGTTGCATATATACTGTGTATAAGTGTAGATACTGTGAAATAGAGTACTGGACACATGGACCCTTTTTTTAAGACTTGCTCAAATGTCACTTTCTCAGTAAGGCCGCTCTAACAACTTGCCTCCTATCAGCACGTCAGCCCATCTTTTTCCCTGTTCACTTTTTTCATGGTACTTATAGCCTTCTTTATAATATATTATTTATTTATTAGGCCTATTGGATAGTAAGTGTTTCTTCATACTAATGTAAGTTCCTCGGAGGGCAGGGAATCTTTATCTGTTTTGTTCACTGATGTATCTACAGGGCCTAGACAGAGCCTGGCACACAGAAAGTCCTCAGTAATTATTTTTTGTACAAATTAATGGAGGCAAAGATTCTGTACAGGGTTAGCAGACAGATGGTGCTTATTAGACAAGAGTCAAGGACAGAGAAGAACTGAGCTGGGAACTAAAGTTTCCAATAGAATAAGAGTTAACCTCCTGGCTGTCAAGAGAGGTGTGCTGTGAGAACTGGAAGGGGGTGGTCCAAGCGGTTCACATCCTGGAAAACAGAACACCCTGCAGGAGGTAGAATGTCTATTCTTCTCTATGCTCAGAAGCATGTCAGATATCTGAGAACCAGGAAGCCAGGGTAGGTCAGGAAGTGGATGGCCATCTGTGATCTGCAAGAAGCCCATGGGTCGGGGGGTCAGGTGAGCAGTCAGGGGTCAGGGATCAAAGCAGGCAAAGGCTGAAATCCAGGAAATGTGGGAGAGCAAGATAAAGGTGCCCATTCACCACAACACAGAGAAGAGCATAACCCTGAGACAGGAATGGTGGCAGCTAAGTTTTTTCCCAGGAGATGTGTGGTCCTTAGGGCTGCAGGAGTGAGCAGGGAAGAGAGTGTGGCTTAGTGGTATCTACAGCTAGAAAGAGCTGACTATGCGTCTCTCTTCCCAGCTTCACGTCTAGTGGCTGCATGTTTACTGCCTGAAATTGGCCATGCTGGAAGTATTTACACCATGGAAATTGGCAAATGTTATGTCAGGGATTGTTTCTTATTTGTTGGGCAGCTGGTTGCTAAACACTTACCAGCACACCACTGGCACAGTTTATTATAGAACAGAGGCTGCAGGGAGACTGTTCCTGGCTTGAAAGAAGAAGGGGCTGGAATTGCAGGTAGGTACACTGGCTGAGGCATTTTGAAAAGAAAGACACCTGTGCCCTTGGGTAACTGCAGATAGAGCAAAGAGCCAAAGTTAATAGAATCCTTCCCTGGGGATCTTCTTTTCACTATAGAATTTACACAGAGATTCTTTCTCTTAAATTTGAAAGCCAGAGACTCATTCAAATCTCTTTATTCTTTATTCATTCATTCAACAAGTACTAATAGGGGATCTATCATGTGCCAGGCTAGTGACTAGACCACAGAAGTGACAGGACAGACTCGTTTCTCCCCTCATGGAACTTATTACCTAGTACAGGAGTCCATGAATTACGGCCTGAGAGCCAAGTGTAGCTCTTGACCTCTTTTAGAAGACAGCCCTTGAGTTAAGGATGGTTTTTACATTATAAAAGTGTTCTGAAGGAGAATAAGGTTGAGGAGGAGGAGGAGGAGCAGGGGAAGGAGAAGAGGAGTGATAGAGACCATGCGTGGCCCACCAGGCCTAAAACATTTACTGTCTGGGCCTTTACAGAAAAGAGTTTGCCAACCCTTGATCTAGCAAACTAGATAAACTTTACAGCCACCCTAATTGGCCATAAATTGCTGTTTGTATCCAAGCACATGCTGCTGCTCTTGCACTGCCTCCCTTTGGCAAGGACGATTTGGTGTTTGCTATTGAAAGGGCCAGCTCTGCTTGCTTTGCAGCATTGTTCTCTTGGAAGGTTGCTTTGCAGTTTGTATTTACACTACAGATTGGGGAATTTGCCAACATCCTCACTGTGATTATATATATATATATATATATATTGCTGTTTAAATTTTGTATATGTGTATAAAAAGAAAAAAGCTTCACCTAGAAATTATTTCTGCAAAAATGTATTGAAAAAATAATTTTGTGGCATATTTCTAGCCCCTTTTTTCAAATGAGCCAATTATACTTTATTTGGTCTCAAATGTAGCATTTCACGTAACAAGAAAAAACAACTGTTGCCAGGAGCAAACATTGCCAGAATTAACCTTACTGTTTAACAGGCCTACTTTTGGAAGGAGGTGGGAGTCATAACTTTTCAGAGGTGTATACTAAATATCATTTGGTTTACTTCACAATATTAGCATTTTTAAATGATGAGAGTTATATTATTTGAACATATAGATGTGTAACATGCCACAAATCATTTCCACCATGCGAGGTATAGTTTTTTGCTTTTTAATTTTAAAACTGTATTAGCTTGAAGATAGATTCAAATGAACAAATTAAAATCGCACCTTTTTCTTCTTTAAAAAACAACAGGCGAGGTTTGAGTCAGGAAAGGACCAGGAATAGATGTGGTGAGGTTAACCTTACAAGGAATGAGGCTGGAAGTCTCCTGGGCTACAGCTCAGCGTTACCAATTAGAAATGTGTATTTGCAAACGTTTGGCCAGAGGATGAGACTGAGGCCTGTAAGTTGAATGTAAGGAGAGAGTAGTCAGGGCTCAGCCAAGGAATGCAGGAAGGAACAAAGTCAGAAGACCCTTACTGGAGTAAGTGTGAGGGTAGCAAATGGTAAGAACAGCTAACGCTTCTAGAATGCCTGCTGCATGCCATGTGCTGTTCCAAGCACATCACATGTATTAACACTTTCAGTCCTCCCAACAGCCCGGTGAGGTTGGTCTTATTATTATCCTCATTTGACAGATGAGGAAACTAAGACAGAGAGCAGTGAAGAAACTTGCAAACAGTTACACAGCTACCAAGTAGTGGAGCCTGAATTTAAAACCAGATAGTCTGATTTTAGAATCCATGTTTTTAACTACACTACAGCCTCTCTCAGACAGACTGATGGGAAAGAAAGGAAAGCAGATGGAAAGAGAGAACAGAAAAGAGTGTGATGATCAGCTGTGTCTGAACACAAAGGATGAGCAAATAGCAGGGTCCAGGCCACAGTCAAGCAGCAGTGAACATTCCCCTAGTTCCATGATAAACATGACGGAGCCTTCTCGGTGCCCGGCTCTGTGCTGGATGCTGGGGGTATAGAAATGAGTCAGACTCAGTCTAGAGGGGGCAGCCAGGAGTAAGCAGGCAATGCTAATACAGTCTGGATTAAGCCCTCTAGAGCACTGTCAGGGTTCAGAGGAGAAAGCAGCTCCACCCCAGAGGGAGCTGCACCTGTGCACTTGGATGTGCAGCTCCAGCTGCTTAGCCTTGTTTGGATGGACCACCCTCCAGAAGAGGTGACAGAAAGAAGGGGCTCGAAGACAAGTCAAGGGATCACTGGAGAGCCCAACACACATCGGTGTGAAGAAGAGAAAAGCAAAGGCATAAATCCTGAAGAATGTGGTGGGTCTAAAGCCAGAGAAGAAGCCAAGTGGCTGTTGGAAATGTTGTGGGAGGCAGCTGGGGAGCCCAGGTCAGCCAGCAGAAGCCAGAACAGAGTAAGCAGAGATGGAACAAGGGGACAAAGGCATGTTTCTTTGGGTCTTTATGCCACACCATTCTTTATCTCACAGCTTTATTCTTCATCTTATTTCCTAACAGCTGACTCTCCACCAGCCTTATGCACCAGGAGCTACTGACAATTGATGTCCCCCAGGGCTGGGGAAGACCCATCCAGATTAGGCTTTTTATGCTAATGCTCCTCCTACCCCACCTCTTCCCTGCCACCCAGCTGACCTTCCCAGGATGAGCTCATGGCCTTTCTCTAAAAGGAAGTGCCAGGCTTTTTTTCTTACATTTCTCTCCAGAAACATCCATCCAGAGCTTTAGGTTTCCAGTGACCTGG
>NW_007731390.1:240049-246290 GCF_000696425.1 Galeopterus variegatus | reverse complement strand
AGCAGCGTGAAACAGGTCCCACAGAGGAGACAACCTCATATCAGGAGGTAGGAAGAGGCACTGCAGATGCTCATTCCTGGGGCTTTCACTCAGGGCAGAAAGAGAGCATTGTAATGGGGACCCAGAGAGTCAGGCAGACAGGCTATTGTCAGCCAAGTGAGCAAGCAGTCCGCGGCCAGAGGTCAGAAGAAGCAAGGCTGGCAGAGGCGTTTCCCTGCCAAACGTGAGCTGAAGCAGAGATGCTGGCCATTTGGACTATACCACTGTAGAGTAAGTGGGGAAGAGGGAGAGCTTCTATCCCTGGGGACACATGTCCAGGCCCTGGAGCTCAGGGCAGGGTAAGTGAACTATGGCTAAGCCCTGGATCAGATATCTATTGTTCTATGATGAGCTACCCTAAAATCTGGTGGTTTAAACAACAAAGATATATTATTTCTCACAATTTTGTGGGTTGGCTGGGCTCAGATGGGCAGTTCTTCGGCTCTGTGTGCTACAAGCTGGGTTTGCTCATGTGGCTACATTCAGCCAGGAGCTCAGCTGGCACTAGAACATCAAAGATGGCTTTACTCACACACCTGGCAGTGGTGCTGACTACGGGCTGGAACACCTCAGTTCTCTGACACATGGCCTCTTGTCCTCCAGGGCCTCTCTCCACATGGTCTCAGCACCAGGGTAGCCTGGACGATTTTACAAGGCAGGTGGCTTCTGAGAGGGCAAAATAAGAAACAGGCCAATAGTCAAGGATCAATTGCACTTCTCTATACTAGCAATGCACAATTTGAAGCTGAAATTTAAAAAACAGTACCACTGACAAAAACATGGACTACTTAGATATAAGCTCAAAACTACAAAACACTGATGAAAGAAGTTTTAAAAGAGTTAAGTAAATAGAAAGATATATTATGTTCATAGACTGGAAGACTCAATATTATTGATACATCAATTCTCCCCAAATTGATCTTTAGTTTTACAGAAATACAAATGTTATCCCAATCAAGGAAGCAAATTTATAGATATTTATAAGCTGGTTCTAAATATACAAGATAACTTTTAAAAAGAACAGCAGAGATGGCTGGTTAGCACCGCTGGTTAGAGCGTGGTGTTATTACAACAAGGTCAAGGGTTCAGATCCCCATACTGGCCAGCCACCAATTAATAAATAAATAAAACAGCAAGTGAAGGGTTAAACAAACGCTGGTACATCCATACAGTAAGATA
The DNA here is from genome assembly GCF_000696425.1 of Galeopterus variegatus. Taxonomy (NCBI): domain Eukaryota; kingdom Metazoa; phylum Chordata; class Mammalia; order Dermoptera; family Cynocephalidae; genus Galeopterus; species Galeopterus variegatus. Next base: position 245,072 of record NW_007731390.1, on the reverse strand, counting down.
CTACTGAGCAATAAAGTTGAACAAAAGATTGAAGTACACAACAACTTGAATGAATCTCAAAGGCATTTACTATCTAAGTGAAAGAAATAGACTCAAAACTTATATACTGTATGATGCCATTTATACGTCATTTTGAAAGAGACAAAAATATAGGGACTTACTATATATATAATCAAGACCATGTGATATTGGGTATGGGATAGATAGATCAATGGAACAGAATAGAGAGGCCAGAAACAGACCTACACATATATAGTCAATTGATTTTTGACAAAGGTGCAAAGGCAATTAAATAGAAAAAGGGTAGACTTTTTGGCAAATGGTACTGGAACAATTAAACATCAATATGCAAAAACTCGAATCTTGTCCTACAATTCATACCTTATACAAAACTTAACAAAATGGATTTTTACACCTAATTTGAAAACTACAATTAGAAAACTGTTAGGACAAAATATCGGTGATCTTGGATTAGGCAGAGTTCTTAGTAGGACAATGAAAGCACAATATATAAAAGAAAAACACTATAAATTGGACTTAAAACCAAAATGTTTGCTGTACTAAAGACACTGTTATATCATCCTGGAAAAGACAAAAATATAGGGGCATGGTATAGATCAGTAATTGTCAGGAGCTAAGGGTTGGCAGGGGATTTGTCCATAAAGAGGCAGCATGAGGGAACTGTTGGGAGTGAGAGAGCTGTTTATAGTCTGATTGTGTTAGGCAAAAATATAGGGGCATGGTATAGATCAGTAATTGTCAGGAGCTAAGGGTTGGCAGGGGATTTGTCCACAAAGAGGCAGCATGAGGGAACTGTTGGGAGTGAGAGAGCTGTTTATAGTCTGATTGTGTTAGTAGTTACTCTGTGTCAAAAATCATAAAACTATACAACAAAAAAGTAAATTTTACCGTATTGAAATTTTAACAAATATTTTTCAATGTTCAGTCTCCCTCTTAACAAAAAATGATAATTTAATCAAACAAATGCCATTTACCTCTTCATTATCTATATGAACAGCTTTTAATAATACCCAATATGGGCAAAGATTTGATAAAGTGAGCATAATCGAATGCAGTGGGCTTATGGATTGGTACAGGCTTTTTGGAAAGCAGTATGGCACTATGTATCAAAAGCCTTAAGTGTGAGAACCCCTTGGAAAAATAAAATCACTTCTAGGCATCAATTCTCATGAAATAACCAGAGATTCTAATGACAATCACTATCTTTTCTGCATTGAAATGCTGTCTCACTCATCATAGGGATAGACATGCAGTGGGTTCTAAACAAATGTTGCCAACTATCTGGATGGCAACTGACTTCCAGAAAACATCTGCTTCCAGGCAGGAGCCTGGTAGGAAGAGAAGCCTCTACCTCTCGGTCCTGTTTGGCGAGGATGCTGCCTTGTGTGCAACAGCATTCAATGACCGTCTGCACTCACTGTGAATGACTAAAGCGATGGTTACATTCCCAGTGAGTTATCAAGCAATACCCCTTGTCATGCTTCGAGACATGGCAAGCACTCTTCATCTGGACTGACTACTTCATGAGGGAAAAACCCAGAAGACCAGATGGGAGACAAAGAGAGAGCAGAATCAGTTCGGTAGACACTGAGGACTGCTGCGAAAGCCAGGGAGTTTGGACAGAAAGGCCACTGGGCCTGCGCCCAGGCTACCACAGCAGATTCAGACAAAAGCTGACTTCTGAGAAGGCCAGAGAATTCAGGAAGATAACTCAGCTTGGCTCAGCATTCAAGGAAGAAAAGAAACATCCTGCTCAGCAGCCAGAGAGAGAAGGGCCTCAGCTGAGAAATACCAGGCACTGGGTTTTGAACCGTCAGGGAAACACAGACACTTTAAGATGGAGAAAGATCCTGGCATGGGACACAAGGTCTGGGTCTTGTCTCCAGGCCCCACCAGCAATCTCCATTCCCATATGATAGCTACTCCCTTTGATCTCAGCTAGTGACCCATTAGTCCCCTCCTCCGTGTCATTATCTGGATTTTGCAACTCCATCTCCCAAGCCCAGCTGTTTATACAACTGCCTCTGCCCTGTAATGCTCCAGAGACCCTCTCAGTCCTGATCCTGGGCTTTTTCCTCCACCCCTAGGCTCCTGCAGTCCCCACCCTACCCACTGTCTACCCTGTACACACCTCTCACTACCTCAAAGGTTCCAGCAAGCACTGTGTGGGCACAGTTGATGGGACCAAGGTTTTGAGGAAGTAACAGTGTCTCCTAAGCTGTAGAACACTCGATTCTGTATGCTGACTCTAACAGCATTTACTGAGTGAGCACTCACTGTTGTACACACCTCTCACTACCTCAAAGGTTCCAGCAAGCACTGTGTGGGCACAGTTGATGGGACCAAGGTTTTGAGGAAGTAACAGTGTCTCCTAATCTGTAGAACACTCGATTCTGTATGCTGACTCTAACAGCATTTACTGAGTGAGCACTCACTGTACTCTAGGCGCTGTGCCAACCACTCGACGTGCATCACAAATCATTACAATTTAATCCACATAACAGCTCCATGAGGTGGGCACTGGGATTATCATGATTAACATACCCATTTTACACATGGGGAGTTGAGAGCTCAGAAAGGTTAAGTAATGTCCCTGGGACAATGGGACTCATAAGCAAACCAAAGACACAACTTTGAACTCATTCACTTAGCAAGTATTAACAGAATATCTACCATGTGCTAGGCACAGGCACCAGGTTACAGTGGTGAACAAGACAGACCCAGTCCCTGACCTCGGGAAACCCATTGTCTGGTAGATTAAGTAAATCTCAGGCCTTTATAGCTGTCCTGCTTGACCATAGAGCCAGAATTCAAACTCGTGTATTCTACACCAAAGCCCAGGCACGTAACCACACTTTCTGCCTCTCTCTCACTGGAAATAGTCTTTCGGTGAGAAACATGAATTGGAAGTTCTCAGCTGAAGTCAAGTTGCATAACCTGTATGATGAGGTATTGATGTTGCATATATACTGTGTATAAGTGTAGATACTGTGAAATAGAGTACTGGACACATGGACCCTTTTTTTAAGACTTGCTCAAATGTCACTTTCTCAGTAAGGCCGCTCTAACAACTTGCCTCCTATCAGCACGTCAGCCCATCTTTTTCCCTGTTCACTTTTTTCATGGTACTTATAGCCTTCTTTATAATATATTATTTATTTATTAGGCCTATTGGATAGTAAGTGTTTCTTCATACTAATGTAAGTTCCTCGGAGGGCAGGGAATCTTTATCTGTTTTGTTCACTGATGTATCTACAGGGCCTAGACAGAGCCTGGCACACAGAAAGTCCTCAGTAATTATTTTTTGTACAAATTAATGGAGGCAAAGATTCTGTACAGGGTTAGCAGACAGATGGTGCTTATTAGACAAGAGTCAAGGACAGAGAAGAACTGAGCTGGGAACTAAAGTTTCCAATAGAATAAGAGTTAACCTCCTGGCTGTCAAGAGAGGTGTGCTGTGAGAACTGGAAGGGGGTGGTCCAAGCGGTTCACATCCTGGAAAACAGAACACCCTGCAGGAGGTAGAATGTCTATTCTTCTCTATGCTCAGAAGCATGTCAGATATCTGAGAACCAGGAAGCCAGGGTAGGTCAGGAAGTGGATGGCCATCTGTGATCTGCAAGAAGCCCATGGGTCGGGGGGTCAGGTGAGCAGTCAGGGGTCAGGGATCAAAGCAGGCAAAGGCTGAAATCCAGGAAATGTGGGAGAGCAAGATAAAGGTGCCCATTCACCACAACACAGAGAAGAGCATAACCCTGAGACAGGAATGGTGGCAGCTAAGTTTTTTCCCAGGAGATGTGTGGTCCTTAGGGCTGCAGGAGTGAGCAGGGAAGAGACTGTGGCTTAGTGGTATCTACAGCTAGAAAGAGCTGACTATGCGTCTCTCTTCCCAGCTTCACGTCTAGTGGCTGCATGTTTACTGCCTGAAATTGGCCATGCTGGAAGTATTTACACCATGGAAATTGGCAAATGTTATGTCAGGGATTGTTTCTTATTTGTTGGGCAGCTGGTTGCTAAACACTTACCAGCACACCACTGGCACAGTTTATTATAGAACAGAGGCTGCAGGGAGACTGTTCCTGGCTTGAAAGAAGAAGGGGCTGGAATTGCAGGTAGGTACACTGGCTGAGGCATTTTGAAAAGAAAGACACCTGTGCCCTTGGGTAACTGCAGATAGAGCAAAGAGCCAAAGTTAATAGAATCCTTCCCTGGGGATCTTCTTTTCACTATAGAATTTACGCAGAGATTCTTTCTCTTAAATTTGAAAGCCAGAGACTCGTTCAAATCTCTTTATTCTTTATTCATTCATTCAACAAGTACTAATAGGGGATCTATCATGTGACAGAGATTCTTTCTCTTAAATTTGAAAGCCAGAGACTCATTCAAATCTCTTTATTCTTTATTCATTCATTCAACAAGTACTAATAGGGGATCTATCATGTGCCAGGCTAGTGACTAGACCACAGAAGTGACAGGACAGACTCATTTCTCCCCTCATGAAACTTATTACCTAATACAGGAGTCCATGAATTACGGCCTGAGAGCCAAGTGTAGCTCTTGACCTCTTTTAGAAGACAGCCCTTGAGTTAAGGATGGTTTTTACATTATAAAAGTGTTCTGAAGGAGAATAAGGTTGAGGAGGAGGAGGAGCAGGGGAAGGAGAAGAGGAGTGATAGAGACCATGCGTGGCCCACCAGGCCTAAAACATTTACTGTCTGGGCCTTTACAGAAAAGAGTTTGCCAACCCTTGATCTAGCAAACTAGATAAACTTTACAGCCACCCTAATTGGCCATAAATTGCTGTTTGTATCCAAGCACATGCTGCTGCTCTTGCACTGCCTCCCTTTGGCAAGGACGATTTGGTGTTTGCTATTGAAAGGGCCAGCTCTGCTTGCTTTGCAGCATTGTTCTCTTGGAAGGTTGCTTTGCAGTTTGTATTTACACTACAGATTGGGGAATTTGCCAACATCCTCACTGTGATTATATATATATATATATATAT
>NW_007731390.1:237955-238724 GCF_000696425.1 Galeopterus variegatus | reverse complement strand
CATCATCAACAGTTCTTGTCAGAGCAGAGAAATGTCAAGGTTGTTGGGTATCTGAATGGAGCCGCAGGTCCTGGGGTTAATGTAGCAGGAAAAAAATGACAGCATACAGACTTGCAGGCTGTTCCAACAATTATCAAGTCCCCAGGAGCAACTCTCAATAAAGACTGGTTGACTTTGTTCTGACAATAGGAAGGGTGGTGTGCTAGACTGTATTTCTTCCATCCTGATTTCCAACATACTGATTGACATGCCTGTACTGAGCATTACCATGGATGTGGTTGCTGCTAGGCTATTAGATTGGACACTCTTTGTCTAGAACCCCCTCCTCCTGGGAACTACTCCACTGTCCCTGTCTACATGGCATGTCCTCATGTGGCCTGTCTTCTCTTACCCTGTTTGATTAGTTCAGGGTGGGCACTTGATCCAAGGTGGGCCAGTCAGAGCCCCCCCTTGGAATTCTCCCGACTGGAATAAGAGAATCAGTCACTGTTTGGTGCTGGAAGCTGAAAGATGTAGACTTCAGGAGCTTTTAGTAGCTGCATATACAACCATGTGTACAGACTGGAAGAAGGCTGTCTGTGGTTAAAGAAGATGAAAATGCAGAGAAGCAGAGCTGAGGGAGGTGAAAAAGAGTCTTGGCAGCATCCAAGTCTAGCGATCCAGTTGTTCCCAAGGCCAAGTTGCAGCCATACTTCCTGCAGTTTGATCACTAGACTGTTTATTGTATTCCATGAGCCAATAAATTTGCGTTTTTTGCCTAAGCTGCTTC
>NW_007731390.1:235079-236952 GCF_000696425.1 Galeopterus variegatus | reverse complement strand
GCTTCTTCTGTTTGGTTATAAACAATGTCTGAATCAGCCTGCACTTCTGGTGACACTAGGTGGTGGCATGAAAAAAGTCGAGTTCTCCCGAATGCCTCCAGAGAACTCCTGGCTTTGCTCTTGTTGTCAGGATATGCTTAAAGAGAGTGCCAGTGAGCAGTGATAGTCTGTCCCCAGCGCAAGCAGACCACACCAAGTCCAACATGAAAGGGACAAGACAGCCAACACTTTCTCTATCCTCATCCACAGCTCAGCACACCTCTGCTTGTTCTAGCATCTCTCTAGCTTCTCATTAGCTCAGCCACTCCAACAGACGTTCCCTTGGTCTGTTTTCCTGAATTTCAACTCAGTTCTTCATTTCTGGCTATTCTTCCCTTTTAGCATGTCTTCCAGGCACTCCAACCCTCCAGCCAGCAACCTAAGTTTGCCTGGTAAGCATAGTGAATTGGCAAATGTTAAATGGTATGATATAGTCTAGAACTGCCATGGGAGGTCAGAAAAGGGAAAAATCAGTGTGGGGAAAAAATGGTCTTGAGTTTGGAGAGAGGGAAAAGACATTCCAATCTGGAAAAAGTTAGATGAAGACACTGAAGCAGAAAAGAGCATAGGGACAAGAGGACTGGAGACAAGAAATAAGCCTGGATGGAGTGTACTGTTATCAGTAAGGGACCAGCATTAGGTAAATCTGAAAGATAAAATGAGGTCAGATTACACAGGGTCTTAACAATCAAGCAGAGGAGGGTAGACCTGATCTGTAGGTAGGTAACACGGTAGATTTTTGATCAGAGAAATGACATGAGGAAAATGATATTTTAGCTAAGCATTTCTCAAAAGAAGATGAGAGAGAGAATATCTCCCTGGTTTACACAAAAGGTAAATGAAGGGCTAATGCTTATTCTCTCTACCAAAAATACTTCCTAAAGGACTGGTCATTGGTTGTTTTGAGTCTTTTTTTGTTCAGGGTGCTGCTTTAAAAGTTAGTTGTGTTTAATATAGAAATTTTGAAAATACAGACAAGTTCTCCCAAAATTTCACACACAAAATAAGCATTAAGATATTTGTATACATCATTCCATAATATACATACATATACACCAAAAATTGATTTATACTATAGAAATATTGCCCTTTTTATTTAGCAACATATTTTCCATTGGTTGCTTTTAGTGGTAAATTCTTCCTATTGCATATAAAATATTATTTGATTCATAAAAAAGTTAAATTTAACATGTACTTTTTTTCAGGATTTTATTCCATTCCTCAAATCAGCATTTTTCTAACTTTGTTCTATGGGACAGTTAGAGAAACAAGATATTCTGCACCAAGTAAGGGGATTATGTTTAGGAAAGACTACATCCCTTGTAGAAATGAAAGGTTTCTAGGTGTTCTACAATTAACCGATAAAAGCTAAATGAAGTTTATCCCAGGAAATGCCTTTTTAGTAAAAATTCAATAATATTTGTATAATTTTAAATAAAATTAATGTATTTAAAAACATAGAGTTCAAAACACCATCCTCGTCCAAATATCTCACACCCATGGATATCATTGAAGGAGCCCCATTTGCTGGGACAGTGGTGATCTCCCCATCACCTGATGAGGCCAGTGGTGGCCACATGGCCACTTCACAAGGACCTGAAGATCAGAATTCAAGCATCTGCTTGAGGTTGGATGCCTAAGTGTTCAGGTACCTTTCAACCCTGAGACTCTGAATTTTAATTGAGAACATTTTTAAAAACATCTCTTTTCAGATCCAATCACTCATTTGTCAGCCTCAAACAAGCTATTTCTCTTCTCCAGGTCTCAGTTTCTTCATCCGTGAAATAAAAGGGTCTTTGTATGAGGCCAGAGCTGCCATCCACACATGGCCACA
>NW_007731390.1:206139-234489 GCF_000696425.1 Galeopterus variegatus | reverse complement strand
GTATAAGCAAATAAAATCATCAAGAGTTGCTCACATGTGCACATAGAGCATGCACCAAACAGCTGGAAAACAAAGAAAGCAGGTGAAAGGTGAAGTTGTTTTGCTGAATGGATGTCAGAGGTTGGCTTACAAATCCACAGGGAAGACCAGAGCTCCATTAAAACTAACACTTGCTCTGAAAAATCTGTTTACAGAACTTGCATCCCAGCAGCCCAACCTCCCATCCCCCAGATGGTTTCTTGTGAAAGGCTTAGCAGTAAGGAAAGTCTAGGTTTTGGTTTGTTTTTCTGTTATTTTGTTTTTCCCCCAGGAAAAGAAATGGGAGTTAAAAATTTTTTTTTCCAAAGGCTGAGGCTCGAACTCAATGAAATCATCCATCTCCCTAAGAAAAAAACCTTCAGCTGTCCCAGTGCAGCTCCATGGCCCCACGTGATTTGGCTTCTCTGAACCTTGGGAGAAGTCTTGTTCTGTGTACTCCTCAGAGCTCAAAGAAAACCAAATTTGTGATGTATTTTAAATGTTTACACTAAACAAATTAGTGTTTTTAACATTATAAGAAAAGACAATGTTATATAATTATTCTATTGACAAGATACTTTTAAGATTTATTTTTTCAATAATTTATAATGTGCTCTTGCCAGAACAGCCAGTAATGGGTCACAAGTTTATGGTTATATCATGAATGTAATCTTCTTATCTTGTATGTCTATGTGTACAACCACATTTGGAAATAACACCGAAAGTCTAAATTTGAGGTCCTCTGGGAAGAAGGAGGCCCACCCCCAATAATCTCTAGGAAGGAATGCTAGCAGTGAAGCCTTGTAACTCCTGAGCTACATTATATTTAGAGAAGGACATATCGTTAGGGAAAAAAAGCTGGAGTCTGATTTACAGAAAAGGAAATTCAGGGGCTGTACAGGATCCTAGTTATCAGAATGAAACTGCTGACTGATGCATCTGAGAGGGTCACCCCATTCTAAGTCCTCACACTGGTGAGAGATGGTGGCTCATGACCAGATGCATGACTGAGCCCAGGGGGCTACCTCAGAGCATCTCACCGGGAGGAGGCAGGCAGAGGCCAGGGACCTGGGGGGAGGGAAGGAGGAACTGACCATTTTTGAAAAAGGAACCTGGCTATGGATGATTTTATTTCAAATTTTTTCAGAGTTTTCACACATATTATTGGCCCTCTATGAAGGAGGGAGTTACTTTTAAAAAGCAGGACTCAGGTTTCTTCGGGAATGAGCTCCCAGGGGGTTCCCAGTCCTAAGTAAGCCAAGACCACAGGCTCCAAAGCTGCCATTTCAGCCAACCTCAAGTTGCCTTCGCTCCCTGAGCTCCAGGTCTTCTTGCAGGACAAAGTTCCCTGCTGATCTGCATTCCTGGGGCCTCTCCCTCCAGTCCATCTGTGCTTCTCTCAACCTTTCCCAGTGGGGCAGGAAAACAGAGCAGCACTTCAGCTGCACAGCCAAAGCCTCAGGTGCTTCATGCCCGGATAAATTAGTTCAGTTCTGCCAAGAGGAGGAAGTAAGAGCAAGCATTAGACCCCAATGGCACATATGGGACTGCCTCTTCCCCTCTATGTAACCTAATTGTCGCCATACATCCTTCCCTCCACCTACGTCCTCTCACGTCCTGTTAGGAGTGCAGGCAGAGGAAGGAGTAAATGCTGGGGTCATGGCACATACATCACTGGGACTGGCTTCTTCAAGCTGCAGAGGACATTGGCAAGTCCCTCTTTGCCCAGTCTCTCTGTTCCCTTTGTTCTCTAGAGAAGCAACTTTATAATTAATAATAAAAGACAAGTTCCTCAAAAAATTAGGCACTAAATTACTATATGATCCAGCAATTCTGCTTCAGGGTATACTCCCAAAAGAATTGAAAGAAGATGTTTGGGCCCCATGTTGGGCATGTCCTAAAACACAAATCTTTTTAATTAAAAAAAAAAAAAAAGAATTGAAAACAGGCACTCAGATATCTGTACACCCATGTTCATAGTAGCACTATTCACAATAAGTGGAAGCAACTCAAGTGTCCATCAACAAATGAATAAACAAAATGTGGTATATACACACAACAGAATATTATAAAGCCTTAAGAGGAAATCAAATTCTGACACATACTACAACACAAATGAGGCTTGAAGACATTACACTCAGTGAAATAAGCTACTCACAAAATGACAAATGTTGTCTGATTCCATTTATATGAGGTTCCTAGGTTCATAGAGACAGAAAGAATGGTAGTTGCCAGGGGTTCGGGGAGGGAGAAATTGGACATTATTGTTTAATGGGTATGGAGTTTCAGTTTGGGAAAATGAAAAAAGTTCCGGAGATGGATGGTGGTGATGGCTGCACAACAGTGTGTCTGTACTTAAAGCCACTAAACTGTACACTTAATGGTTAAAATGATAAATTTTGGGCCGGCCCGGTGGCGCACTGGAGAGTAAAAAAGACAAAAAAAAAAAAAAAAAAAAAGATAAATTTTATGTTATGTCCATATTTTACCACAATGAAAAAGTGATAAAAACTAATATTTATTGAGTGCTTACTATGTATGCTAAGGGCTTGACATGCATTGCTTCATTTCATCTTCACAGCGACACTTTGAGATCCATACTATGGTCACCAATGTCCTTTACAGCAGGGCTCTCATCACATTCACATGCTAGTGGAGGGGGACAGAGAGAGAGGACCCCCTTCCCAGTCAGAAGGCCTGTCACTAATGTTCCTCAGATGCACATTCTCTAAACCCTCCGAGACCCCTGGCTCTCCAGACCCCCCTACTACACATCCTGGTGTCTGGTCCAGATGGGCTGGGTCAGGGCAAGAGAAAAAAAAAAATCAGGTGCAGTGACCCCTTTCAGGAAAGCAACAATAGAACTTCCCCCTCGAAAGCTTCCTGGGGCTGTCTTAGTTGGCAGCTGCAAATACATTATTCTTTGCTACTTAACTTGGTGATCAAATGCAGAATGGTCCTCAGTCCAGCACAGGGTGAACTGAGGCTTCCTGTGGGCACCAGCTGGGGGTCAATTAGTGAAGCAGAGCCATGATGACTGACAAAGAATAAATATTCATTAGAGGGGTTAGACTTTAGGCTACATTGCCATAGTACAGAGCCACTACAGTGTATCCCTAGCATGGCAGGCCAACTCTGAGAATGTCACCAAAAACCTCTTATTCTATATACTAAAGCCCAGGAGGCCTCTCTGGGAAGCCTTGGCTTTAGTCCCTCTGTCTTGGGGGTGTGCCCCACGTGGCCCTTCATACACATCTGTAATGGAACCCATATCCCTTGTATTCCAAGCATTTGTGCCCACCTCCTCCCTGGACTCTGGAAGCTCGTTCAGGCCAGAAGCGGTTTCATCTTTTCGCATCTTCATCTCCCAGCCCAGAGCCTGCCGTATATTAGGATGCACCATGTGAAATCGCCACTGTGTTATCATCTTTGATCCAAAAACACAAGGCAATTTCATTAACTTCAGAGTAACAGGAAGCTCTGGGTAAATGTTCACAAAATAAATGAACACAGGGCAAAGACCCGCAAATTCTGAATAAGCATCAGAGAAAAGCACTTCATGTTTTCATATGGCCTCGGGCCCCTTATCACAAGCCTCAGTTCCCTTTGCGCCCTTCCACAGGGAAGTGCCAATGAATGTCCTCAACAGGTCAAACACACACACAGCTTTGGTACCATTTTCCTGTATCTGGAGGCTGGCGGTGGCTGCACACAGAAAACAATGATCTCCAACAGGTCAAACGCACGGTTTTCTGCTCTCTTTTAGTATTTTCAGAGGCCGGCAGTATCTCCACACAGCTGATAAGTGGCAGACTCCAAGATGGACGAGATTAACTTCTGAGACAGCAAGTGTTCTTCAGAGGCAGATACTGAACTCCATGTGACTTGCAGTCCCAGCATCTTGGAGTGGCAAGGAGCTGCAGAGGTCACAGACCTCTACTTTCTGTGACTTGGAACTGAAAATTAGCAGATGCAAAATAACTTTTTAAAAATCAAGACATGGGTTAGGAGAAGAGAGTTTTAAAACAAAAACAAGGAAAAAAAAAAGATGAAGGTAGCTGGTTACAGACTCTTTAGCACTAGGCACATGCAACTTCCAAACTCAGCCTTTGGCTTCACTTCATCTGGCCTGCTGTAAGAGGTGGAGGTGCAAGATTAAGAGTGAGGTTTATCAGACTCCAAATGATCCCAGAGGCCACCATTTGAAGTTGTAGAGAGTCCTGAGTTGGTAGACGGGGGAGAGGTTTTTCTGAAACTTCAAAATGGACAAAACTCTGGAGAAATTTATTCATGCAGATGTGCTTCTGCCTGGACCCAGCCCTACGAGTCCCTGGGTTCTGCCCTCCCTCTCCCTTCCTGTTCTTTGGTCCAGATCCCCCCTGCCCTTCCCTGCTCTCTGCTCTTGGTGACCTGATGACCTGAATCTGGACCTCCACCTTCAGTTCTGCTTCTTGGGCCTGCCCTGGGAAGGGGGACAGGGAAAATGAGCAAAGAGGAGCTGGTACCTCACTTCAACCTCACAACCACAGGTAGTGAGGTAAGGATTATTGCCCTCCTTTTAGAGGTAAAATGGCAAATCAGAGAAATTAGCCTAAAGGCTCAGAACTGCTAAGGATAAAAGAGGAATCAAAACCTAGGCATGTCCGACTGCAAAGCCCACACTCTTTCTAGCATGCCACACTGCCTCTCTTTGGGGCCTTCCTTTCCACCTACCCCCAAGTTTCATATCCCCCACCCCTGCTATTCATTCTGACTCCCTCTTCAACTACAATTCATCCCTTCATGTCCAGCAGCTTCCCCCTTCCCAGATTCCAACCAACTCAAAATGTCTTCTAAAATAGGAGAGCTGCCCAGCATTCGTAATCCACAAATGATCTGAGGGCACCCCCCATCACACTCACCTGCCTTCTATGAGTCTCCACTGCATATGAAAGGGTCCAAATATCTCAGCATAATATAAATGCCATTTGCAATACAGCCCCGACTGGTCCCTCTGGCCTCACCCTTTGTGTGACCCTTCTATCCTCTTTTTTTTAACCAGATTTCAACTACACTAAACCTCCCTGAACAAGCGAACAAGCCTACTCCAAGACCCAGTAGCCAACAGGAGAGCCTGCAGTACTTATTGTAATAAGATGAAGAGCTTTTTCTTATACTGGCATCCGGTACTAGAGTTTCTCTTTAGGCAGAACCACCTTTACCGGGAAAATTTCTCTTGTTGCAAATGTTGAGGCCCTAGGAGTCCCTAGTGGGGGTAATTTGAAAGTTGGGAGTTTGGGAGGCAAGGTATTTATTGTTAACCCAAATATACATCAACTGGTGAATGGATAAACAAAACTGGAATCTGAATATATATACCATATTTTGGAATATTATTTGCTCATAAAAAAGGAATCAAGTACTGATACATAATGTAATGTGTATAAATCTTAAAACCATATGCTAAGTGAAAGAAGCCAGTCACAAAAGGCAACATATTTTATAATTCCATTTATATGAAGTATCCAGAATAGGGAAATATAGAGAAACAGAAAATAGATTAATGGTTGCTAGGGTCTGGGAAAGGGGACAATGGGGAGTGACTGCTAATTGGTATGGAGTTTCTTTTGGGGAGTCATGCAAGTATTCTGGAATTAGTGGTGATGGATGCACAACTTTGTGACTATGCTAAAACCACTGAGTTGCACACTTAAAAGAGCAAATTTTATGGTATGCAAATCATATCTCATTAAAACTGTTATTTTTTTAAACATTTTTTTGAAAGGCGTTTATTAGTGATCAACATCTGTGAAAGGAAGGAGGAGGAAGCAGGATTGCACAGAGGAAGAATCTGACCCGTGATCCCGGCCAAACGACTCCTCAAATAACTAGGTTGCAAGCTCCAAGCATCAGTGTCTCACATCAAGCTAAAATGGCCCGGCCTTTATACCTCCTCCTGCAGGCCACTAGGGAAGGAATATGATAGTTGTTCAAGAAAGAAAAGTTACTGGAAAAAAATGGAGTGAGTGGGGTAGAGCAGGGGAGACGCCAGGAAGCTGTGTGTTGTACAATGGAATCTCATCTCATAACCCCTCATCTTCACCCAAGTTAAGGCACAGAGTACAGATCCTCAACATTTTGTTGAATAAGTAATTTATTCTAACATTCTACCTATACCCTCTTAGGCTCTCATTTTTCCCAGAGCCTCAGCCAGCTGGAGCATTTATCCAAATAATTTTTTTTTTTTTTTAAGTTTTGTAGGGAGAAGAGTGCCTCTTTTATCCTTCTCTTCACAAACATGTTAAAAGACGTTGACATTAAGGTTTAATTTATTCTTAAGATCTATATGATGAATAAGAAGAGGTAAAGGGAAAAACAGGAGGCGTTCTACCACCAAAACCAAGTGGGATTTAGTAGCAGGTGTTTGGTCTACTGGCTTTTCAAATAAAGCACATCTGGATGGTTCAGGAAAGACTATTTCACACACTGCATCTGGTTAAGACAAGAGTGATAGGGAAACATGTAAACCCAGACACTAACAATAATGCTTTTGCAGAGGTGCTTTCCATATATCATCCCATTTGGTCCTCTCAGCAAATTTCACACACTGCATCTGGTTAAGACAAGAGCGATAGGGAAACATGTAAACCCAGACACCTAACAATAATGCTTTTGCAGAGGTGCTTTCCATATATCATCCCATTTGGTCCTCTCAGCAACTCCCTGAAGTAGGGAGGACAGCATTATTATTACAATCTTTATCTCATAGTTGAGTCAACTGACATTTAGAGGTGAAGTGACTGGTTCAAGGTTACATAACAACTGAAAAACAGTACCAGGCCTTGCATGCAGACCTGGTGACTTCAAGTGCAATACTCTTTCCATGACTACACCAAGCTGTAGCACAACCTCCTCCACCTCCCTACCCTCTTTGGCCAGAGAGGTAACCATGAGGGAACAGAGAGAAATCTGCTCAATCATCCAAATGCATTTCCCATGAGATAACAGCCAGTTGAGTATTAACTTCTTAGAGGAAGTATTTCATTAATGAGCATGGCTTTCAGCCAACAAACAGAATAAACGAAACTACTTCTAAAACACCCAAGAGACACAAGAACTCATTTGTGTGTGGGATTTAAAAAGTTAAAGAATAAAACTCCAGACAGGCAACCAGTAACCATTTTTAACTCCAGCTATGACAGCAAGAGGAATTTTAGATGGCAAGATAGAGGGAGAAATTATTAAATAAAAGCCTTCCGAACAGAGTAGCACTCAGCCCAGGGGTTTCTCTCTCTAACAAAAGTCACTAGAACAACACTGGAAAACCAAGGGCACTCATGAGTAGTGACGGTGGACATATTTACTGAACTGGAGCAAAGTGATACCTCCAGCATTGATATGGGTTGTGCAATTAGCAACGAAGAAGAGACAAGGTTCCCTGGACAAAAGAAATATGTTTGAGAAACTGTGACTCAACCAAGTTTACTGAACTGGAGCAAAGTGATACCTCCAGCATTGATATGGGTTGTGCAATTAGCAACAAAGAAGAGACAAGGTTCCCTGGACAAAAGAAATATGTTTGAGAAACTGTGACTCAACCAAGTTAGATGAATTTCTTTACTCTGGGGCTTCCCAAGAGGGCAATAGCTTTTGCAACAACTTAAGAAATGATGAGTTAGAGCTAAACAAAATATGGTTGATGTCCTTTGTTAACAACTGCAGAGAGGAATCAACCATTGTGGACAATTAACTTAGGGATGACAAATGCATGGCGTGTTTGCCTTCATTTCTTCCCCCTTCCCCCGTGGCAGGCATGACTAATCGCTGCATTCTTTGACACTGACTCCAGATACAGCCTCATAATCTTTAAAACAGCAGTCCAAGAAGACACTACTGGTTAATCATAAACACATTATTAGCTTTGAAACAAAAAAGGCTGGCATAAACCAGCACTGAATGAATAAATACACTAAATATTCCTCAGGGTACAACAGATAAAGAGGGTCTAGACCAGAAAGACCTGCTAGCTACCTCCCAGAAGAGGAGTTCAGGGCTGGGACCAGATCCCATTTGTCATTGTATCCTCAGCATGTAGCACAGTGCCTGACACGTGATAGACTCTGCTTATGTGAGGTGAATTAATGAGTTAGTAGTGATGCTTTTACATAGTCCGTAATTACTAAACATGTACATTATCTGTTAGGAAAACTGTATATAATTATTTCCTATGATGGGCTTAGTTTCATTTTTCAGCTATTTTTTCTACTATCTTTATAAGGATACTAATGAAGAAACTCATGCAGTATGGTTTAAAGAAGCACCAGGAATCACAGAAAATATAACACCAACAGACCTTGGTTTGAATCTCAACTCTACACTTACTTGCTATACAGCCTTGAGAAAATTACTTGACCCTCTCCAAGCTTCAGTATCTTCATTTGTAAAAATAGGATAATAATATCTATCTTGTGGGGTTGTGCTATGGTTTGAATGTTTGTATCCCCCCAAAATTCATATTTGAAACTTAATCCCCAACGTGTTGGTATTAAGAGGTGAGGCCTTTGGGAGTTGATCGGGTCATGAGCATGGAGTTTCATGAGTGCACTAGTGCCCTTATAAAAGAAGTCAGAGGGAGCGTGTTTGTCCCTTCCTCCAGGTGAGAACACATAGCAAGCACCATCTATGAGGAATGGACCCTCGCTAGACACTGAACCTGTTGGTACCTTCATCTTGGATTTCCCAGCCTTCAGAACTGTGAGCAATAAATTTCTATTGTTTATAAATTACACAGTCAAGGCATTTTGTTATAGAATCAGGAAGAGACTAAAACAGGTTGTTATGAGGATTAGGGATTACACCAAGTACCTAATACAGTTCCTAGTTCTTTTTCTATTTATGCCTCTCCTTGTTTCAAAAAGGATTTAAAGTGGCCTAAAAAGTTACCTACAATGGAGTAAATAAATTTGAAATAAAAAGGTAAAAATTTCAGACCAAAAGGAAAACAAGTATATTAAGAAATAGAGTAAACAAGGAGTACAGCATCTCACACCTAGTAGGCTTGCAATAAAATGTTGGTGTTGGCCGTAAGAGTTTGTACTAATAACATTAGTCATCTCTGTTGTTGTCAGCATCTCTGCCTGGGGAATTCCACTCATCTTTCGAGTCCCTATCTGGGGACTAGCCCTATCAGATAGTAAATGAAATGTAAAACCTCAAAATAAAAATCTAGTGTGAGATAGACACATGAATAGACCAATAGGACAGAACAGAATGTCCACCAAAGATTTTAGTATCTGATAAAGCCACATATGTGTATGCATACAGTGCGTGAAAACATTTGGTATATGATTGTATTAGTCTGTTTTGTGTTGCTATAACAGAATTACCTGAGACTGGGTAATTTATAAAGAACAGAGGTTTATTTGGCTTACAATTCTGGGACAGCTGCATCTGGCACGGGCCTCTGGCTGCTTCTACTCATGACCAAAAGCGGCAGGTACAAGCAAATCACATGGAGAGAGGAAGCAAGAGAGAGAGAGAGAAAGGAGGTGCCAGGGCCCTATAAACAACCAGCTCTGGCAGGAACTAATAGAGTGAGAACTCACTCATTACTCCGCCCACCTACAGAGAGCATTAATCCATTTATGAGGGATCTGCCCTCCCCCCCCCCCCCCCCCCAGCATCGCCAAATTGGGGATCAGATTTCCACATGAGTTTTGGTGGGGACAACACATCCAAATTCCATCAATGATAAAGTTACAAGATTTTGAAAAGCCCAGATAAAGATGTGGAAGTTAAGGCACTGAAAAGTTAACTAACTTGCCAAGTTCATGCAGCCAGCAAATTGCAGATCTGGGATTTAAATACAGGTAGTCTGATTCTAGAGTTCATTTTATCAACCGTTAAGCAGTAACATTAAGTTTAAAGAAGCAAAGTGCACACCAGTAAGTATAATATGCTACCTTGGAGGCACAAAGAGGGGAGAAAGAAAACAACTTATTTATGCTTCATCGTGTATGCATGCAGAAATTCTGGAAGGACACTCAAGAAACTAATAGTGGTAGTTACCTTTGGAGACCATGGAGATGGGCAAAAGGGTAATGCGGGTTAAGGGATATAGATATATGTGTATATATGTATATATACATTCACACACACTTAACAATGGAGGTACATTGCTGTGCCAACACCAACTTACCTAGACGAGTGTACTTACACAAACCTAGATGGTATAGCCCACTACACACCTAGGCTACATGGTATTGCCTACTGCTCCAACCTCCATCATATATGTGGTCTATTGTTGACCAAAACGTTATGTGGAACATGATTGCATTTGAAGTATATGACTGTATGACCTGATCCAAAATTTAAAGAAATATAAAAACAGAAAGCAAATGCTCACCTTGGGCAAGCCTTTTCTCACTCCCCCCAGGCAGAGTAAGCCTACCCCTCTCCTATGTTTCCATACTTCCTTTGCCTACACTTTTTCTGGCACATGTCATATTGCACTGCCCTCATTTAAGCTCCCCTTCCCTGCTCACCTAGGCCCCCAGCCACTCTGTGAGCTCTTCAAAGGTAGATTCTGTTTCTTTCCTTCTTGTATCTCCAGCACATAGCGCAGCGCCTGATATGTAGCAAGCATCCAATGCATGGGGAAGTGGGAGTGGGGAAAGAGAAGTGGGGCCAAATAGTCAAGTTTTGTGGTATTAGCACTCTGTGAAGGGGAATTGACTGGGACCTTCATGTAACAGTGGAGTTTGAAGAGGAAGTGAGGAGAGAGGAAAATACAACAACCCTTGCAAAAAAGGTGTACCCAACCCAGCTAAGGCAAAGGGCTGAAAAGGGTATTATGGGCCAGTGCTAATCACGGGAAAATGAGGAAAGTGAACACTCAGCTGAGGAAATGGGGGAGTTGAGCCCTGCTCTGGAAGGGCAAGAAATGGAAAACAAAACTAAAACCCCAGTAGAGGGGGCTCCCAGCACAGGAGATGCAGTTGAAGTTTCAAAATAGGGCAGAGGACATGTGAAAGGTAGGCACTGGAGGAGACTCCCAGTTTGTATATGCCATCCATGTGTTTGGACCGTTGCTTTCTGCTCATTTAAACTCTTTGCATACACTTATCTGAGGGCTGAAGAGAGATCCACAGTGGCTCAGCGTTGTATTTTCCCCATCAGAATAAATTCCAGGTTACAAAGGCAGGAGATCTGGCCCACTCCCGTCAGACCACCCCCACCTCTTACAAAGCTGTGCCTCTGTGGATAACTTTGTATGTCCTTACTATGATTCACAGGAACGTATTTCATTATTCGATTGTGTTGATCATCAAAACTTTGCAGATTTAATAGTCCTTATTTTAGAGATTCACACTGGAACAGGTATAAGTGAAGTAAAATAATGCAAGGGATTTGCTTCAAAATAATCTAGACTAGAGAGGAGAAGGGTTGGGATGTATTGGTGAAACAAGATTGGTTCATGTATTGATAATTTTTGAAACTGGGAGTGGATTGTTATAAAATTCTCTCTACCTTTTCGTATATGCTTAGAATTTTCCATAATAAAATGTTAATAAAAAACAGCATACATTGTTCTAAGTGCTGACCCAAGGCTTCAGGTAGCCAAGGATTATATTTTACGATGTGCATATTTATTCGTGTGATTTTTTAGAATTTTGCATCATCAACTTGATAAGATCAATTATTCTGGTGCACCATATTCTCCTTTCAATTGGTCTCTCTGGAAAATTGGATTACTGGGGTTTTTCTCTTCTTTATACTTTTCTGAATTTTCAGAAGTTTTGAATAAGAATTTATTTTCTTCATAATTAGGAAAATCAGTAAAGCTATTTATCATCAATGTGGACTCATAGATTTTTATTTTATGAAATGGATTATCACATTATGCATTACAATAAAATTATTGGAAATTTTACAGGTAACGGGTATTTATTTCTATCCCACAAAGAATAACAAAACAATATGTAAAAATAAGAAGCTTGGATTGTCCAAACAGTAGCCATTAGGAAGAGAACATGCTTTACGTCAAGGATGCTTCTCCCTAAGAAGTAAGCAAGTTAAATGAAAAAAGTAAAATCCTGGATCAATATAGGAAGCGTTTGCGGAATGAAATTTTATTTCATTGTCCAGCTCTAAATAGCATTAGCAAATATTGCAAAGTAATGAAGGAGGTCATTGAGAAGACACTTGAAACGCCTTCCAGTGATATGTAAGAAATTGTGACATTTTAATTATATTCTGCCATCTAGTGACAAAGGAAGATTCACATATGTGCTTAGCCAGGTTCCCACAGCAGAGAGGGCTGCGCTCCGCCACGTGGACACCAAAGTCGTGGCCTGAGGGCTCTGAGATGAGCCTGATCCTACAAGCGTTTCGGCATGGTGTCCTCTTCTGCCTCTGCTCACATTTCTAAGAGACACTGCAAATACGGTCAAAAGCCACAGGAGCTGTTTGTTCACTCTGTGGCTGACAGTCTTCCATGGAACCAGAAGGTCTACCCTCTGCCACTCAGCACAGTCCAGGTCCCCTTTGCTAAGTCTTGCCCATTGCTAAGGGTATCCACAGGAAACAGCAAGGCTAGAAGGACATTTAATCCTGCAGTTCCCCCATAAGGATAGAGAGGAATAAATACAGTGACCTCCTTCCCGTGAAATGGGATAACTTTTATCCACAAATTTTTGAGATCACGCAAGATAAGATGATAGGCACAAAAACTCCTGTTAATTCCCCAACATAGATGGAAGGAGCTGAAGTTTTTCCAAACATATTGAGAAGTGGTCGCACACCACTTCCAAGATGCCTTAAGTGCACGCCCACAATGCACTGTGCGGGCCCACAATGCAATAACTTTGGTGTTATAGCAACAGTGTTTAATAAGGAATTTAACCCTGTACAAAAACTCTTCATGGACAAGATTTTTTGTTGTTGTTAATATTATTATTCTTTTACATTCCGTGATGTTGTTGCAGAGCAGTTGGGAGGGAGGGGGAGAGGGAAAAGGAGTAGGAAATGGGATAGAAGAAGGAGGAAGGAGGAGGGGTTGAGGCCTGTGGCACCCCCTCATTCCCACATGGGAGACCAGGGGTCTTTCAGCAGTGGCTTGGTCATTCCCAGGATAGGTGCACATGTGGGGGGAGGTAAAAGCCCTCACCCCCCTCCACCACCACCACTCCAGCTCTGGAACCTGGGGCCTCTCTAGCTGCAGCTCGGTGGTTGTTGCTGAGCTGGTTGTGTGTGTTGGGGGGCATGACTGAGGCCCTCAGCCCCCCACCACCCTGGCTCAGGAGAGCCCAGGGCACTTCCTGCAGAGGCTTGTTGCTGGGGTGATTGTGCATGTCAGTGGGGTGTGGCCAAGGCCCTCTGCCCCCACCCTTAGGACTGGTTGTGGGTGTTGGGGGCATGACTGAGGCCCCTGGCCCTCCCCCCTTTCTGGCTTGGTAGCCCAGCGGACTTCCAGTCATTCTAGGTGTTACAGGTGTTCTTTAGTTATGAGACCTTTACTAGTTAATATCAAAATTTGTCTTTGGTTGTGGGTACTTTGTATTTTCTTTCAGTTCTGTGTTGGATTATTTGCTGTTCCCACCATTTAAACTGTGCTCTGGAACTAATTTGTTGTACTTTGCTTACTTCTAAAATGGGGGAACTTCTTGTGGAGTCCAGCACTTGAGCCCTGTAGTTAAGCTAAATTGCTGCTTTGCTGCTGATTCCCTGGGGAAGGCTTTTTATGCAGCTCAGGTTTAAATGGTTGATTTTGTAAGTACTTCCAGGTCTTATGAGATCCAGTACACCTGGGTTGTGTAGAAACTCTGACATGGGCCTGACTCTTTTCAGCAAATTACACCCCATGCAATTCTACATTCCTGACCAGTCTCTGCTGAGTGGCCCTATGCTGATTGGGGGACAGATCAGCTGTCCTTGCTGTGCCCCAGTGTTCCTCCGATAGGTCTGTCTCCCCGACTGCCTGTGCTCTAAACACTTCCCATGGAATGGGCTGTGCTTTGGTCCCTTGCAATGACTCACTGGCCTCTGAGTGGCTCTTTTTTTTCAGTTGTTGTGGCTCCTCATTCCTATGTGGGTCCATAGGAACACTATTAGTGGTATTTCTGGCCTTTGGGCCACCAAGGCTCTCTTCTCCCCTGCCGCCTCCAAGCAACTTCATCTGAAGGGCACACCTGCAGCTTTTGCCAGCCCCTACTCTGTGCACTCAACAGCTGCAGCCTTGAAGCATCCAGGGCTGGAAACAGTCGGAGCAGTTCTTTCTTTCCCTCATTGTGGCTTCTCCCACCTTCATGCACTCTGTAGGTCTCTCATTCTCTTCCTCTGAGCTCTAGTGGCCCCAGCTTGGCTGTCGTTGCTTTTTTATAGTTATAAATTGGTTGATTTGTGGGAGAGAGTGATTCTGGGGACCATCTATTCCGCCATCTTGACCGGAAGTTCATGGACAAGATTGAAGAATACAAATCTAAGCAACTGGCATCTGTAGGATCTTACAGTATTGGCTTAGAGTATCAGCAAGAGCTGGAGAGGGAACTTTTTAAGCATAAGCAGATGGCTTATGGCATCAGAATAAGACCTCAGTGAAGGCAATGTCTGATATGGGGCTAAGCTAATAGTTGTTTTTTTTTTTCTTTTTCTTTTTTTTCATGACCGGTAAGGGGATTACAACCCTTGGTGCAGTGTTGCACTGCGCTCCGCCAGTGAGTGCACCGGCCATTCCTATATAGGATCTGAACCCGCGGCGGGAGCATCGCTGCACTTCCAGCGCTGCACTCTCCCGAGTGCGCCATGGGGCTGGCCCTAAGCTAATAGTTTAAGTGATCAGCAAACTATCATCCTGCTCTGTAAATAAAGTGCTGTTGCAGCACAGCCATGCTCATTCATTTAAGTATTGTCTATCGATGCCTTCATACTATAATGGCAGAAATAAGTACTTGCAACAGATTATCTGGCCCTTGACAGAAAAGGTTTTCCAATCCATGGTCTGTATGAATTACCCAGGAGAAAATATGGCTTCCAGTCTTCCAAGAACATCAATTCCCCCAGGTGGCTTCTAATAAGAATTAGAGATTGTACAGTTATGACAGTCTAAGAGTTCACTTTTTGTGTCAGTAGCAGATAAACCCTTAAAAAAAGAAAGAAAGGAAGGAAGTCCAAACTTGTAATGTCTGACAATTTACATGGTAGAAATCAAGGTTTCTCAGCGTCAGTACTATGATGTTTGGGGCCAGATAATTCTCTGTTATGGGGGGCTGTCCTTTGCGTTGTATTGAGCAATACCTTTAGCTTCAACCTGCTAGATGTCATAGCAGCCCCCCAGTTGTGACAACAAAATATGCCTCTAGAGATGCCAAATGTCTCCTGGGACAAAATCTCCCTCACTGAGAACCATTGGTGCAAATACTCCCACTATGAGCAATTTTAAGCTAACAGCTCGACATCACTGAACATGGACGTGGGAAGAAATGGGTGTAGTCTCACAAGCTAGGGAGAACAACCTCCAGCACACCACTGTGTGAAAACACACTTGCATGGGTAGTTATGTTCTTGCCCTATTTTAAAAACTGAGGGGCCTACCCAGGATCCACATAGAGATGAAACCACTGGCAAGGGTTTTTTTTTGTTTTTTTTTTTTTGAGAAATGGCCAGGATTCCTCCACACAGTTATGTACCATAAAGCATGGTTGGGATTCTGAACTAGAAAATGTCCAAAGCAGATGTTAACAGTCACCACATTGGTTATTAAAAACTCTCAATAATGTATCAGTGAGTCACATGGCTTTCCAGTGGACTTGACAGGATGAATCAGTCCCAAGAAAACTGAATGGCTATACTTGTTAGATGGATTTGGGTTCTGTTTTATTGTGATTGTTGTTTTTGTTTTCTTTAGTTTATTTAAATTAATTGAATTTTGAGAAATTTCTTCCAATGATCATGACATTAGCTTTGGAATACTTTGCATTAAAAGAATTGACAATGGTTAATTACTTAGAACCAATTACTGAGGCTACTCTTGGGCGATGACATTAAAACCATATCAGCACCCAGGAGGACACTTACCTTCCTGTTCCAGGAAGGCAGCTGTCTATTTTTATCTACAATTTCAGATCATTAGGATATAACACCATTTTTGGCAATCCTGAATTCCTGAGGGTATTAAAATGCAAGTTTTGTAGGAGCATAAATAATATAGTGTCTTTATTGAGCTCTTGCTTCATAGAGTCACATAAAGGCTTCAGTCATATTATTCTTGCCAGATTTCTGCAAAATATAATTCTGCACATGACCAAAAGTGTTACCACTTCTGGAATTTCCTTTCCCCTTACTAGTTGTGGCCTTCCTGGATTCCCTGCATAATTAAGGAGACCAAAGACAATATGGCTCACAAAATTGTAAGAATTTTATCAACTTTGTGATGGCCCCTAGTATCATGTGGTTGGCAATGTAACCTCTCAAACCCAACTCTAAATTCAAGAAAAAAACACATATATGGAGTCATCCACAAATTTGAGCTTCAGTTCCAGACTGGAGCTAGTCATTTTCCAGGGTCTCATCTGATTATTTCACTTTCTTATTGGGATCTTGGAGTCTTGTGACTTATTGTTAACACCTGCTCACAAGCGTTGCAAAAGTGCCCAGGTGGATCTAGCTGCTCTCAACACCTTGGCATCAAGATATTACTTAAATATGCAGGCCCTTTCTTATAGTGAACAACAATAAATAAGTACCAGAACCATATATCAAATTTGGGGAAAAGAAGAATCTCAACTTGAGTTGCTTAGACAGTGCAACTACTACAAATAGAGGAATTCTAATTACCATAAGGTGACCTTATGCAGACATTTTCCATATGCACATATAGGATGTAAAAGTTATAAATGCACTGTAGGTGAGAATATGACTGCAAGCCTCTGCCCCTTAAAATGGGAGTGCACAATTCACCTCAAATCCATTGTAAATTATCTTTGAATGTTGGGATAAACAATTTTTCTAGTCATCCATTGAAATCTTTATCTCCACAGTCCCAATAATTATGTCCACTATAGATTCTCAAGTCCAAAGTCAGAGCCTTCCAGAACTTATAATGCTCAGTGTTTTGAATGGTTGTATCAGTATAGATTCTCAAGTCCAAAGTCAGAGCCTTCCAGAACTTATAATGCTCAGTGTTTTGAATGCTTGTATCAGGATAGGATAGGCTTTATGGTAGTAACAAACAACCTCAAAATTTCAGTAACTTAAAAATGTTTATTTCTCACCTACATGAGCAAAATGTGTTGGCAGGAGGTCTCAGCCCATTATAATTGTTGAGGTGACAGAGACTTCATCTCAATGTGTGCTTCCACCACCTCCAGAGGAGCAAGAAAGGAAAGTACAAATCACACACTAGCTCTCAAAGACTTTGTTCAGAAGTGGCACGTGTCATTTCCATTGCATTCTATTTGTCAAAGCAAATCACATGGCTATGTTCAATGTCAAGGAGAAAGGTGACTGAAAGGAGAACTGGAATAGTAGTGCTTTGGTTTGAATGTCCCCCCAAAACTTAATCCCCACTGTGACTGTTGATAATTGAAAGGTGGGGCCTCGAAGAGGTGATTTGATTGCAGGACCATGCCATAGTGAATGGATTAATAATGGTGGTCAGGGGCATGGTTCTGAGAGATTTAAAAGAAGAGCATGTGAGAGATTAGGCTCCCTCTGCTCCACCATCTTCTGCCATGCGGGTCCCCTACAGTCCTGCCACCAGGAAGGCTTTCACCACATGTGTTGCCTGGACTTTCCAGCCTCAAAAATTGTAAGCAATAAATTTTGTTTTCTTTATAAATCAGTTTTTGGTATTTCATTATAAGCAACAGAAATGAACTAATACAAATAGTAAGCAGCACAAATAGTTACCACAGTGACAATTAAGACATATATTCAGATTTAAATGTGATGACTACTTGAGTCACCTCCCTCTCCAATCCCCCTTCAGCTATGCAGCATTCTTTGTATAAGGCAGAGATTAAAGACTTTAGATCCCATAAAACCTCATAAACCTCACCTGTACAACAATTCAAGGGTACTGCTAACACAGATGAAATTTGAGCCCCAGTTAAATGCTCTAGGGAATCCCACACTGAAGGAGAGGGTATTATTCAGAATTCTCTGGATTCCAAGTGAAAGAAATCCAACTCAGACTAGCATGAGCAAAAACATAGTAACCAAATTCAGAAAGAGCTATGGCAGACTATATCTCAAGATGAGACTAAATTTAGGGACAAATACTGTTAACCCTCCCTCTCTGGTTTTCATCTCTACTGCTCTCTGCTTCTTTCTCAAGCCAGCTTCTAGCAGGGGAAGAAAAGGAAAATATGGCCCCAGGGAGCTGTAGGCTCACAACCAGAAAGGAAGATGGGTGCTTTTCCCCACCAGCTCTACTTAGAAAGGTCCTAGGGAAGCCACTGAAGTAGCAACGCAACCAGGTTTGTGCTTTTAGAAGATTCCTCTGCTGCTGTTTGGACAGAGATGAAAATGGAAGCCCCACTTGACCCTTTTGGCCAGTTCCTTGGTAAAATCCTCTCATCTCCTGCCTCCTGTGACACAGAAATGTTATAGGTCACTGGTAGACACTAAGAAGCCCTTCAGGTTCCTTGCTTTTGTTGTCACAGAACATCTCTCGGGTACTTCATGAGCTACAAACACTGGGGACAGTAATCCAGAGTATTACTATTCTGATCCTGAGTCTGGAACTTGAGTGGATAATTTGCTCAGACTGATTTGGGTATCTCTTCTTTCCATGCACAAATCCAAGCCATACACTTCCAACCCTCTTTTCTCCTGAGCCTGCTGTTATTACTTGGTTCAAAAATATCCATGACTTCATGAATTCATTGATTTAAATAAAAACTTCTCAGGTTCTCCACAATACTACCCCAATTTATTTTTCCAAGCAGTTTTTTCCATTTATATTACCAAAATATGTGTGAACTCCCTTCCATAGAAAACTCAAGTTCTGACGTGTACAGAGAAAAAGGTGGCAGCTCTCCTTTAGCCTTCCCCACACCACTATCCAGAAGTGACCAAACTCAACAGTTTGGCAAGAACCTTTTGAGTCTACGTTCAATACATTTGTCATAGACGAGAGGTCTTCAAAAAGTTCATGAAAAGATTCTTATTCTTTTAATTCTATTTTTTCCATGAACTTTTTGAAGTACCCTCAAGCATGTATGAGAATGTGGAAGTGTCTTTTTATAAATGTAATAGAGATCATGTAACATGTATTATTTGGTCAGTTGCCAAATATATAACATATATTCTATTATTACTTAACAATATGACTTTGCTTTCCATTTCAGTATGTATAGCTCTACTTCATTCTTTTTAAGAACAAACTAGTATGGTTTGATAGGTGGATGCATTATAGTACAAATCTGCAATCCTTTATATGCACTTCAGATTCTAAAACATTCTGAAAACTGAAAACTTTTAATTAGTTTGCAGCAAATTCATTTGGTGGTAAACTTGACCTGAACTGACTCAAAGTTTTTTTGGTCTTTATTTATCCCACTTAGTGAATATTCATAATTTTCAGCGCAAAAATAATAATGTGTTTGGTTAGGGAATTTTGTCCCAGACCTCACTGGTGTTGCATAATATACAAACAAAAATTCTCAATTACGAAACATATCTGACCCAAAGGTTTCAAATAAAGGATTGTAAACCTATAGTTTGGGGGTTTGCCAGGTGTGTGTGTGTGTGTGTGTGTGTGTGTTTGCAGTTTCTTAAGAAAAGTTAATGAAATACAAGTACGTAAAACTTACTACTAGTAAGAGTAATAATTAACATCTATCAAGTGTTTATTATATACCAAACATTGTTTCAATGCTTTTCATAAACTAATGAGTCTTTACAACAATATTATGAACTAAGTCTTATTATGATCTTCATTTACAGATAAGAAAAACTGCGTCACAGAGTGATGGAGTTTGGATGTATTGTCCCCTCCAAAACTCATGTGGAAATTTGATCTCCAATGTGGCAGTGTTGGAAACTGATTGAGTCATGGGGGCGGATCCCTCATGAATGGATTAATGCTCTCCCTGGGGGAGGGGGGATTAATGAGTGAGTTCTCGCTCTATTAGTTCCTGCGAGATCTCATTGCTTAAAAAGACCTTGGCACCTCCTCCTCTCTCTCTCTTGTTTCCTCTCACCGTGTGATCTGCTTGTACCCGCCAGCTGCCTGCCACTTTCCGCCATGAGTAGAAGCAGCCTGAGGCCCATGCCAGATGCAGCTGTCCCAGAATCATAAGCCAAATAAACCTCTTTCCTTTATAGATCACCCAGTCTCAGGTATTTCTGTCATAGCAACACAAAACGGACTAAAACACAGAGAGACTAAATAATTTGTGCGATTTCTACAGTTAGTAATTCACTCAGCCAAAATTGAATCTAAACCAGTTTGACCCCAGAACGTGTAGTCAACCATCATGCTATTTTGCTGTTATGTCCTCCAGGAATAATATAGCAAACACCTAGTCAGATCTTAACATTTTGTCCCATTTGCTTGACACCATTATAAGAAATAAAACCTTGCAACTATAGTTGAAAACACTGTGCACTCCAACCCAATCCATTTCCCCTCCTTCCCAAAGGTAAGAACTGTCTTGAATTTGATGTTTATCATTTTATGCATGCTTTTCAAACTTTTATATAACAATATATAGTATTATTTATATCTTTACATATGTCAGGAAGGGGGACACAATTGAAAACAGGCTCATGGGACTTCAAATTACTAATTACTAATATTCTGTTTCTTAAACTGGATGGTGTGTGTATGAGTTTTTATTTCATGTTACTCTTTAAACTACACATGCACTTTCACTTGGTATTTTATATGTATAATCATTTTAAATTTTTAAATAGGTCTAACGTTAATATAAGTAATACTGTAATATTTTTTAAATCCTGTTGAAAAAATTTTAAATGTCTCATTGGCCTGGTATGGATATGTGCCCACCCCTTAGATCAGTCATTGAGCCCAGAGTGGGGAAGGAATTACTAAATTAACCAACAAGGATTGTGTGTTCATCCTTGTAGCCAGAAAGTGCGATTTATTACTAAAAGAAGAATAGGTTGGACAATGTTAGACAAAACAACAAATAAATAACAATGGCCACAGTGCAAGCAAGAAGTGTTGCAACAATATAAAAGAAAAATATCATCCAGGCTCCCTTATTTAGAATGTATGCCACCCTCTCAACTCTTACCCAGATGGATGACACACTTTCCACCTGTCACTTAAATACTACTTTTTATATTAAAGGTAAGATGCTAAAAATCAGGAGAATAAAATAATCCACACAAAGCTATTCTGGAAAAATAAAGAATAAAACTTCCCTTCCTACCTCTACTCCCTCTACTCCAGCCCAGACCTAGCAGGGCAAGAGGATGGAGCCTTGTCTAAGGGCTTAATCAGCCCACACAAGCAAATTCAAGGCTTTGATCTGATCTTTGGGTAGTATGGTTAGTGGCCATCAGGCGGTACATGGTTATCTCATGGACCCAATTTATGATTTCTGCTTATGGAGAGGCAAAATTTGAAAGCAGGAGAAGACTAAATGAAAGACACTAGTATTCCTCTCCATGATAATGAGATCAGCTCCACTGTGGGCAGTGGGGAGCTTGCAAATTGTGAGACAGTTGGTAAAACATGACACTCTTCTTTTTTGTGGGGTTGAATTGTACCTTCTCTGAAAATTAATGTTTCTCTTTGTAAGAAGAATGTGTGTGTGTGTTGCATGTGTGTGTTTCAAAAGAGGTGGTACTACCTCTATGAGGAGTTTTGAAAATCTGAAATGGTGTTTTTATCTTCCAGAATGGTCTACTTGAATATGATGTTTTATATATATAATTTTATATCAAATTACTTTTTAAAATAGTTTCTTTATATTAAAGTTAGGGCATTATATTTATATTTTGAAATTATCCATGTAGTTAAGTTATATTACCTATGAATTTTATTTCAGGATAGTAAAGGTGGCATTGCAAATATATTATTAAAAGGGAACATTGGTACAGAAGGGTTGGAACCCTCCGAGCTAGGCCCTCAGAAGGATAAAGAAGCACTTCGGTAGAATTACTTTTAGTAATGACAAAATGAAGAAGGCAAATAATTCCCCTCCATAGAAAACAAACGTAAAACTGGACAAAATCATTAAAATCCACCATTTAAGGCACTGAAAACAACCAAAGTTGGGCAATGACTCAAGCAGTGGTTACTCATTAAAAAAAAAAATTAAAATTAAAAAACTTGCTCTGCATTGGGTAGGAATAATGAGTTTGTGGCCTTCCTGCCTAAAGTGTTCCCATTTGCTCCACCTGAAGTTTCACTGGCCTCTCGCAGACAGTTTTAACAGCCAGAGGTGGTGGCATCAGTTCAGAAGAGGTAGAAGAGCAGCTAGAAGTTTAAGGGGCCTTGGAAGCGATGTAATAACTGTCCATATATCCCTAGCTGTCTGCTAAATTACATATGCACACAGGAGATTCCAGAGATCCTGGGAAAAATTGAAAGGCTGGAGAGACTTGTGAATTTGCTGTGCTTTTGAATAATTCCTCAACCCACACACACAGCCCTGAAAGCACTACTGGCTTGAAGTCTCTGAGAATTAACTTTGTCCAATTTATTGGCCAAAATTGCTAAACTACCCAAGCACTGGGGAGATCACAAGGGGGCCAGATACTTAAAAAATAAATGGAGAGAGCAGTGGCTACATGCTTCATTGGAGACATATTCCACAGTTTGAGTGCAGGCAAGTTAGTTGCCTACCAAACAAAAAAACAAAAACCCTCAGAAGAACAAAACAGAATCCACAGTTTACAAATGATTATCTACATTGAACTATCTACAATGTCTGCTGTTCAACCAACAATGACTAGACATTCAAAAAAAAAAACCAGGAAAATGTGGCCTATATGTGGAGGGGGAGTAAATAGACTCTCAGTGGACACAATTTTAGTAAACAAAGAGTTCAAAGCAGCTACTATAAATATGTTTAAAGAATTAAAGGAAATATGTTTGAGGAGCTAATTATGAGTGAACAAATAATGAATCTCAACAGAAAAATGGAAACTATTTTTTTAAATGTAAAGTCTAAAGCTGGAAAGTACGATAACTACAACAAAACATTCATTGGATGAGGTCGATAGCAGATTTTAGATGACAAAACTAAATAATTTTTAAAAGATCAATAAAATTTGCTATGGTCCAAATGTTCGTGTCTGCCCAAAATTCATATAGGAAATGGGGCTTTGAGAGGTGATTATGTCATGGGGGCAGAACTCTCATAAATGGGAATTGGTGTCCGTATAGAAGAAGCCCAAGAGAGACCCATTATCCTTTCTGCTGTGTGAGGTTAGGGTGAGAAAACAGCTGTCTATGAGGAAGTAGGTCCTCACCAGACACCAAATCTACCAGTGCCTTGTATGGAGAGATGTGTTCCTCCTGGTTATACCCCAAGATAGACTATTGTAGATGAACAGCCAGTTTGGGCTAGACATGCTGGGCTGCATGTCAAAACAGAAAGGGTGAGCCCCACTCACTGCATCATGACACTGATGTGAGACCAAGGCACTGCAAGAATGTTTGCTGCTACAATCAAAACTGAAAACAAGAGGAAGGAACTCCATGCTTGCTTGCTCACTTGTACACAAACCCTTGCCAGATTTCATGCAGTCTTTCTCTCCTGTTTACTATAAAAAGCTAGTGCAGAGGGCAGTGGGGTGGTGACTTCAGTAGAGCAGCTGCCTAAATGCTGTCCAATACTCTGTAAGTAACCCTTTAATAACTTCATTTATTCACCAATCTGGACTTGTCTGAGTCATTCTTTGGCCTGTCCTTGCCCTCACAATTCAGAGGCAGATGTTTCTTTTATATATCCCTGGGAAATTCCTGAAACACCTTGATCTTGGACTCTCCAGCCTCCAGAATTGTGAGAAATAAATTTTTGTTGTTTATAAGCCACCCAGTTTATAGCAGTTTGTCATAGCAGCCTGAACCAACTAAGGCAGAAATTATCCAATCCAAAGAACAGAAAGGACAAAATGAAGAAAAATTGATCCGAGTCTCTGAAATTTGTAGGACAATGTCAAATGTTCCAACATACATGTAATTGGGGTCCCAGAAAATGAGGGGGAGAAGAAAAGGACATGTTATTGTCAGTTTTATGTGTTAAGTTGGCTAGGTATTTTGTAGATGTAATTAACAACTAAAATCAGTTGTCTTCATGTAAAAAAGATTATCCTGAATAATCTAGGTGGGTCTTATCCAATTAGTTAAAAGGACTTAGAACAGAGCTGAGGTTTCCCTGAGGAAGAAAATATTTCATCTGTGGACTACAGTGTCATCTCCTGTCCAAGAGTTTCCAGCCAGTCCTTCCTGAAGATCTGCCCTGTAGACTTCAGACTTGCCTAGTCATCCCCCACAATCATGTAAGCTGATTCCTTGGCAATAAATCTTTTCACACACGTGTACATGTGCACACACACTAACATTATACTACATATTCTACTGGTTCTGTTTTTTGCTGGATCCATGACTGATACAACGCAGAAAAAAATAGATGGTAGGTAGCCAAAAATAAGCAATAGCCCAAAACTTCTCAAACTTGGTGAAAAACACTAAGTTGCAGATCCAAAAATCTCAACAAATCCAAGTAGAATAAACACAATGAAAACCACACCTAACAGTGTTCAAGAACGAAAATTAAAAAGCACCTCAGCAACTTACACTGATTGGGACACACAGAAGAAAATAAGGCTTGGGGTGCATCCTGAACTGTTCTGTAGGATTTAGAGTAGCGAGCCCACCTGAAGAACCCTGCAGAATTCCCTTGGCATTAAATAATCTAGACTTGGAGAGGTACTTGGATCCTGAGGTAATCCTGAACTGTTCTGTAGGATTTAGAGTAGCGAGCCCACCTGAAGAACCCTGCAGAATTCCCAAGGCATTGGTCTAGTTTAAATAATCTAGACTTGGAGAGGTACTTGGATCCTGAGGTAGGTCTAAGCCCTGTGGTAAAGTGGCAGGTGCTTCCCCAAAAATGGAAGGAAATTTAGATGGTGAAGATTTAAAAAAAAAAAACAAAACATACCTTAGGATGAGATCAAGAGCAGGAACTGGTATTAAATGCCAAGTACAATGCACCTCCCAATACTTTTCCCCAGAACTTTACCTACTCACCCAGTCACAGACGAAGCTGTACAATCACTGTTCTCCCCTAACCCCATCCCGCCCCAAGGTTTACTTTGTGGCAAAGAGTATAGAAAGCTGCATTCTCCATGATCTGCTCGACCTACTCACCCAGTCACAGACGAAGCTGTACAATCACTGTTCTCCCCTAACCCCATCCCGCTCCAAGGTTTACTTTGTGGCAAAGAGTATAGAAAGCTGCATTCTCCATGATCTGCTCATCCAGGAAGAGAGAACCCAAAAGGTGCTGAGCTATCACACTTAGTCCCTTTGCCCAAGCTCACTAATCATGTGAGTTATCCCTCCTCCCTTGTGAAGAATAACAAAAGAAACAGAAAAAAGTGTTCTCCCATGATTGTGAAGTAGAAATTTCTTCTTCCCTATAGAAACATGGAAAGTAAAGAATAAATTGGTCTCATTCCCCAACTAGACTGCAAATTTCTTAAAGTCAGGAAAATGTGACATATACTGTATCTATCACAGTTCCAAACAGAGTGTTGGGCATGTAATAGACAATGAGAATATATATATGAACTTGACCATCTGCATTAGTCAGGGTTCTCTTGAGAAACACAGCCAATAGGAGAGAAAGAGATTATAAGGAATTAGCTCACACATTTATGGAGGCTGAGACAACCCAACGTCAGTCCGCAAGCTGGAGACTAGGAGAGCTGATGGCGTAGTTTCAATCTACATTCAAAGGTTTAAGAACAAGGAGAATCAATAAATTTCAGTGTAAGCCTAAAAGCCTGAGAACTAGGATAGCCAATGGCGTAGGATCCAATCCAAAAGCCAGCAGGCTCAAGACCCAAGAAGACCTGATTTTTTTAGTAAGTCCAAAGTCAGGAAAAGACCTGTATCCCAGCTCAAAGAGTCAGGCTGCAGAAGTGCCCTCTTATTCAGATCTTTTCTTCTGTTTAGGTCTTCAGTAGATTGGATGAGGCCCACCCACATTAGGGAGGGCAATCTGCTTAACTCAGTCTATCAATTCAAATGTTACTCTCACCCAGAAACACCCTCACAGCACACTCAGAAATTGACCAAATGCCTGGGCACCCCATGGCCCAGTCAAGTTGACACAAAATTAACCACCTCTGCATTCTATACTTAGTTTATATGTATGTTTTGAAAACTAAATGTAATTTTAACATATGAGGGTAGTTCAAAAAGTTTGTGGAAAAATAGAATTAAAAATAATACAGGACTGTCTGGTTAGCTCGGCTAATTAGAGCACAGTGTTATAACACCAAGGTCAAAGGTTTAGATCCCCATACTGGCCAGCTGCTAAAAAAAGATAATAAGAATCTTTCCATGAGCTTTTTGAAGACCCCTCATATTCTAATTATACCTAATGTTTGAGCAGTGCTCTACAGTTTATAAAACATTTCCATATACGTTACTCAGTCTTCACAGCAACCAGTATTACGAGGGAGGGAAATGAGCCTCAGAGGTATGACATAACTTGCTCAAAGTCACTTAGAAGAAGAGTTGAGAATCAAACCCACATGAGCTGACTCTGATCCAATTCTGTCTCCATCATATCAGGGCTTCTTCACTTGCTACTTACTTGCTAAGCATTTTTACCTCCTTAAAGAAGAAAAGGCAGTTATGCATGAAGACTGGGGCAGCAGCTGTATCCCCAGCTGTCTGAAGTGCCTCCACCAGATTTGGCAACAGCTGTCTCAGCTTGACATCTCACTGGGTTCCTGTCAGAGCCCCACCTTGGGGAATGACAAGTTTAATGAAGAAAAATCCAACATTCCACCTAAACTCCTAGCTTTGCAAATGCAACCGACATCTGACAGGCTTGTAGGCCCTCGCTGCAGGGAATGGGGTGACCCCAGCCTCTCAACTCATAGATTATATGTTTGGCAGCTTTCTCTGCAATTGGCTGGCAACATTTGTGTCCTCTCCGGATCTTACTCTCTAGTCCCAATGCTAATTTAGATGCAATTCAAACAAACACTGAGTACTTCCTATGTGCTGGGCACTGGAGATATATAAAAACATGAATAACACACCATTCCTGCCTTAGGGGCACTCGAAGTCCTACAGAAGGGTTAGAAACTTTATTCTGCCAGTATTTCTATGGTGACAATACCCTTGCCATGGCAAATGGGCCCCTTTTGTATAAAGAAACTCAAATGAGATTGCTTAAAAAATTAAATACCATGTCAGTTACTTCCTTTGGCAGGAACAACAAATTCACATGCCAGCAAGAATCTCAGAAGGACAGGGGGGATTCAAGAGCTGTAGAAGGGGCACTTTAAAATTAGTATTTGACAAACTAAGAAGGACAGGGGGGATTCAAGAGCTGTAGAAGGGGCACTTTAAAATTAGTATTTGACAAACAGATTTTTGTTTGTTTGTTTGTTTGGTGCTTGGCCAGTACAGGGACAAACCCTGGACCTTGGTGTTAACAGCCAGAGCCTCATTTTTTACTTACAAAACAAGACAGTGATCCACATGTCGAAGGCCAAATGAAAGCATGTGGTGGACTAAGGGACAAAGAAGCAGGGCCATGTTTTTGGAGGACAGCGCCCGTGGAGGGTAGTGTCAGGAGGTGAGATTAGAAGGAAAGGTGGTGAAGAGGCTTTGATATCACACCAAAATGTTTAGGATATATTCTGAGCAGAGCCATAGAAGACTTATAAGTAGGGCTGGGGTTAGCATGATTAGGCTTCTGATTTAGAAAAGCGATGCTAGTACTAGCAGGGGAAACAGCACTAAGAGATTACCGACATCCCCAACTTAACGATGGTTTGACTTTTGATTATTCAACTTTAGGATGGTGTGAAACTGATATGCATCCAGTGGAAACTACTTTGAGTGGCCATACAACCAGTCTGTTTTTCACTTTCAGTACAGTATTCAAAAAATTACATGAGATATTCAACATTTTATTACAACATAGGCTTTGTGTAAGATTATTTTGCCCAACTTTAGGCTAACGTAAGTGCTCTAAGAACGTTTCAGGTAGGCTAAGCTATGCTGTTCAGTAGGTTAGGTGTGGTAAATGCATTTTCAACTTACAATATTTTCAATTTATGATAGGTTTATTTGGATGTAACCCCATCATAAGTCAAGGAATATCTGTAACCAGAGGGAAT
>NW_007731390.1:202768-205323 GCF_000696425.1 Galeopterus variegatus | reverse complement strand
GATAGGTTTATTTGGATGTAACCCCATCATAAGTCAAGGAATATCTGTAACCAGAGGGAATACTAGAATGTCCTAAGTGAGAGATGATGAGGACCTGAACCAACAAGGTGGAAATGGAAACAGGAGAAGCATTAGAAAGATCATTCGGACGCGAAATAACTCTGGATCAAGGAGAGGTGTAAGAAATCTAGTTATGTGACTGAGCACTAGGGAAGGTGTGAACTGAGAAAGAGAACCCAGAAAAATAGCTGGGGAAGGAGAAGGTTCAAGGAGAAGTTTCTGAGTTTGGTTTGGGCCGGACATGCCAATGTGAGGAGCATGCAGACATCCAAGCAAAGATACTTAGTGGGCATACAGGAAGTGTAGCCCAGGAAAGTGGAGCAGGCTCACAGAGTAAGCCATGGCAGTGGATGAGACTACCCAGGAAGACAGCACAGAAGAAAACAGGTAAAAGACAGGGCCCTCGGGAATGCTGACATTTAAAAGCAAGGCCAGGAATCAGAAAGGGAAACAGAGCAGTCACAAGAGGTGGAAAGGGGACCAGACGACAGCAAAGTAGAGGAGGAAACGTGAGCATAGTAGCAAATGCTGTAGAGAGCAGCTCACAGAAGATTAGAGCTACCATGAACCTCTGGGACCCTCTGAAAATGTAAAGGTCATTAGATTTAGAGAAAAAAAATGAGAGGGGAGGAGCTGAAATATGATTGGCAGAATATCAATCGTTGAAGCTGGGTCATGGGCACATGGGTGTTTATCATAATGTTATCTCTGTGCATGTTTGAAAATTCTCCAAATAAAAAGTTGAAATTCTAAAAACAAATTAATACACAAAGAGAATAAAATAAGATCTCATTATTGACTTCTAAGATCAGAGTTTCAGTTGAATATTGAGTAGCAAATGGAATCTAAGAAAGGGCAGCTGATATCAAGTGTGATATTTTAAACTTTGCTGACAACATGATGTGGTGGTAGGAAGGAACAGGGTCCAGTGCCTGTGTCATTCATTCACTGTCACTAAACAAAAAAGATGACACTCAAATTAGGATGGTTCCCTGAGGGGTTTTATTTCTTTTTATTGAAACACGTTGATTATACATATTTATGGAGTACAGAATTATATTTCAACACATGTATGCAGTGTGTGATGATTAAATCAGAGTAATTAGCATATTCATCATTGCAACCCGAGGGTTTAATAAAGGGAGTATTTACAGTGCAGGAGCAAAGTGTAGAGAAACACAGGAATACTGCAGTAACACTGGTGCTGGTAACAGTGATGTTCCCACCCTTTATTACATGCTATTGGTGGAATGCGGCCATAAGCATCTGTTTCCATGCTGTGTGGGTTGACTAGAGGTCAGCTGGGCTCAGCCGGGGGCTCTGCTTCAAGCTGGTGTCCAGCTGGGCTTGGCTCCTCTTTGTAGATCAAGCTCTGGTCTGCCCCACATGTGTTCAATCTGGGGCCCAGATTGAAGAGGATGCAGTGGCCCAGGGGAAGCTCTTCTCATAGAGGTGGCAGAGGCATGAAAAAGGCACACAGGAACATGCAGAGCTTCTTAAGGCTTGGGCTTGAAACTGGCACAGATGGTTGGGTGCACCCACATTCTATTAGTCAAAGCAAGTCACAGAGACAAGTCTAAAGGCAGGAGGCAATACATCTCTCCTTTTATGGGAGTACCTACAAAGTCACATCCAGGCAAAGAGCATGGATACCAGGAGGGATGAAGAATTAGGGCCAATAATTCACAGCACACTCTAGAAGCAAGGGAAGGGAGAATCCAGAGAGAGTCATGGGGAGAGGGGTCCTTGAGAGGAGCGCTGACCTTCCAGCTGAAAGCACCTGAAGAGATCCCACAGATAGGGAGGACTCCAGGAATCAATGTCCTGACCTCCCTCGGGTCTTCTGCCCGGGCTGAGATCCCACAGATAGGGAGGACTCCAGGAATCAATGTCCTGACCTCCCTCGGGTCTTCTGCCTGGGTTGCTCACTCACTGAACCCCACCCAAAGCCACATAGCAAAGGAGCCCTCTGTGGGGGTCCATAAAGGTCAGCCTCCCAGGGCAGACAGCAGTGTGGAGAACAGTGAGAGTGAGTCTGGAGGGACAAAAAGAGGACATGGGCCCACCAGCTGCGAGAGGAGGACTAAGTAGAGGTGGGTGGGGAGGCTAATAGGAGAGGCTCAAAGTGCAAACAAAACCCCCATCTTACTCCAGGTACAGCCCAGGAAGACGGGGAACCTGTCGGTTCAGAAGCTGCAGAAGATCCAATAGGTGGTCTCACTGCCACCCTGGGCATCTGGGCCAGGGGACAGGCAGTTCACCAAGCCCTAAGAGGGAGGCTCTTCCTGCTGCAAGGAAGAGACACAGCTGGAGGTGGAAATGGGCAATTAAGACTGATTGTCTGACTCAGAAATAAAATCAGGCTGTGACTGGAAATGATAGTCTGGAGGAGGAGTTGCTGGTGGGAGCTGCGAGCAGCAGCAATCAGCACGGCATGGACGCTTGAGAGGACAGGGGAGTAGGTGTCCAAGGACTGTATGGAGCCACCTCCCAAA
>NW_007731390.1:191672-202491 GCF_000696425.1 Galeopterus variegatus | reverse complement strand
TGCAAGGAAGAGACACAGCTGGAGGTGGAAATGGGCAATTAAGACTGATTGTCTGACTCAGAAATAAAATCAGGCTGTGACTGGAAATGATAGTCTGGAGGAGGAGTTGCTGGTGGGAGCTGCGAGCAGCAGCAATCAGCACGGCATGGACGCTTGAGAGGACAGGGGAGTAGGTGTCCAAGGACTGTATGGAGCCACCTCCCAAAAGGGAACCTATTACTAAGGCCCACCCGCACTCCCCCAGTGGGCTGTAAGGAAGCTCTGAATGTTTCCACTGGTTATGTTTCTGGAGACAAATTAATGTCAGATGAATCCAATGGAATAATATAAGCAGCAATTAAAATAAATAAATACATTGTTAATTTATAAGCAAAGAATCCTTCCTATGGCAGGGGGTGGGGGGAATAAGCCCCTGAAACTAAGATCTAAGTTTTATATGTTCAGACCCTAAAATCAGGGCTCATCTGCTTTATTAGGCTGCAAAACAATTGAAGTTGCAACCCAAGCAGGCATTAGAAATGCAAATGTTATATTATAGTCGTCAAAAGCGTGGATTCTGAGCAAACCACCTGGATTCAAATCCCAGTTCAGCAGCTTACTACTAACTGTGTGAGTTCAGACAAGTTAGTTAACTCTGTGTCCTTGGTTTCTTCATCTGTACAATGGGGGTGATAATACAGCTTAGAGTTGTTGTGAGTGTAATGAGTTAATAGACGTCAGCACTGACTAGAATGTTGGGCACATAGTTAATGATACTTGAAGGTTAGCTCTTATTATTACTGACCCCACTCAGCAGACTCAGGAACAGACCCTGACCCACATCAAGACAGGATCCCTACCTTCTGCCACGGCACCCTGTGTCACAGGTGGGAGCCTGGGGTTAGAGGGTTCCAGCCCTCCACCTGAGCCTAGCTTTTACCTTGATCTCAGCCCAGCATTGAGTACCTTTGCAACTCGTCACCCAAGGCTGGAGCCCAGGTGAGTGCTCTGGCCATCTTATCCAGCATAGACTCAAGGTCAATGAGAACAGTTCCAGGACTGTGAAAGAGGCAGCAGCGGCAGAAGGAAACCAGCATGTAATGAGAGGCATAATAAAGCTAGTAGAATGACCTCCATGCAAGGGAGAGGAGGGGTTGACAAAGGCAGTTTAGAGTTTCAGGAGTGGTTGAGCCTCCCTGTCTCCCTGAAGCTTTCTGTCCCTGTGTGTCACAGGTTGGCATCTCTCTCCTTCTCTCCTCCCTGTCTCTCCCTTTTCCTCTCACTCACTTCTCTCTTTCCCCTTCTTCACCCTCCCTCTATCCCTGCCCCCTGAGCTCCCTCTCTCCCTCTTTTTAAAACCTGCTTTCTCAGTTTTCACATGTGTGGTCCTTGGTTGTCTGTGGGCCATCGCTCTCAATAAACATCATTTGTTTTGCCTTTCAGTTAGGACACCTGGGATCTATTTCACTAGCTCTGTCACTAGTTGGCTATATGATAATCAGCAATATTAATATCAAGCACATGTGACAATTAATGTGTCACTCTTCTAAGTGCTTTATGTATAAAATTATCTCATTCAGTTCTCAGGGCAACCCATGAGGCAGGGACTTTTATTATCATTATCATCACCTGGGGTAAACTGCATTACTATTCATCAAATATTTCGGGTTCTCTTCTTCAATAGTCCTGCCTCTAGGAGGTTTAAACACTTCCACCCTGTTAAACTAAGGAGTGACCATATGACTTTTTTTGTACAGTACAGTTCATCAAGTGTTCTGTGGCACTTCTGGGAAGAAGTTTTAATAATCAATGTATGCTTTGCCATATCTCTTTTCACTGTGCCATGATGACTGGCAATGTCCCAGATAGTGGCTGCTCCATCAACCTGGGTCTGAGGATGAAGATGGCCTGGAGCAGAGCCATAGCCAATCCACGAATGACAAGAAGTATGAGCAAGAAGTAGACATTTGTTGTTGCCTGTCATTGAGATTTGGGGGATCATTTGTTACTGCAGCATAACCTAGCCTATCCTGACTAATAAATCCCCATTTTCGGGTAAGGAAACTGAAGTGGAGTGTGTATGGCAGTCTGGCTCCAGAGTCTGAGCTCCCAACCAGTCCTCTGTTACCTCCGCGAGCCTCAGCTCCTTGTTTATGAAGCGAGGTAATCTGTACCCTAGTTGAAGGCAATCAGTGCTTTGTTTCTTTCAGTCATGTCTGTCGGAGTCTCACTCATTCCGTTGCCTGCCTTCTATTCAGCTTTAATCATGTTCAGCATGTTTCTTTTACAGCTGATGCTGATCAAGCGCAAGGGAACTGGAGAGTCACCAGCTGCCCATGGATGTTCCCATCATGTTTATGACCAGACACCCCTACTATCCATGTTCCCAGCTCAGGATGGCCTAAGGAAAGAATTTCCAAAACTTCATCCCCACCAGGCCTCCTATCTTTGGTGTTTTGGGAGGGATGACGATAATTGCTATCACTTACTAAGTATCTGCTATACTGTAACAACTATACAAATATTATTTCTAATTCTTTCTTTCTCTCTCTCTTTTTTTTTTTAGTGGCTAGCAGGTACAACAGGGATCTGAACCCTCGACCTTGGCATTACAACACTGCACTCTAACCAACTGAGCAAACCAGCCAGCTCTATCTCTATTTCTTTCTTCTTTTTTTTTTAAAATTGGAACCTAATTGATTGTATATATCTGTGGGGTACAGCGTTGAATATCAATACCTGTGTGCAATATGTGATGCTCAAATCGGGATAATTAATATATTCAACATTACACAATGTAATCATTTTTCGTGGCCCTTTAACAATTTCTCGCTAAACCCCCCTCTCTCTTCCCCTTTCGCTTCTCTGGTGGCCTCAGTTCTGTTCTGTCTTCTTGAAAGTTCAACATATTATTGTAACTGTATCTTTCTTTCTTTATATTATTTGCTTTGGGGGTTTGTTTGGTTGTTTTTTTTTTTTTTTTTTAGCTCCCACTTATGAGTGACTGCATGTGATATTTCTTTTTCTGTGTCTGGCGTATTTCACTTATAATTTTCTCTAAGTTCATCCACGTTGCTGCAAGTCACAGAATTTCATTCTTCTTTATGGCAGAGTGGTATTCCATGTTGTATACATACCACATTTTCCTTATCCAGTTGTCCATTGATGGACATTTAGGTTGGTTCGAACTCTTGACTTTTGTACATAGAACTGTGATAAACATGGGAGTGCAGGTATCCCTTCAACATGATGATTTCCATTCTTTGGGTATATACCCAGCAGTGGGATTGCTGGATCATATGGTAGTTCTATCTGTAGTTGTTTGAGGAATCTCCATGCTGTTTTCCATAATGACTGCACTAACTTACAGTCCCACCAACAGTGTAGGAGGGTTCCCCTTTCTCCACATCCTCATCAGCATTTATTCTCTGTCTTTTTGATAATGGCCAGGCTAACTGGCCAGTTCTATTTCTAATTCTTAAAGTTGCACTACAAAACGGGTATTATTCCCATTCTTCCCGATGAGTAAACTGAGGCCCAATAACACTAAATAGCATGTATAAGGTCACACACCTACTACATTTAGGCTCCTGATTCCATTTCAGAGCCATCTGATACTAAAGCCTGTTTTCTTTTTACCGGGATGCCTGATGTAGAACGCATTGCTCCAGCTGGTCTTCTAATACATTCCCTTTTTTCATTTGTGACCTTGGAAGTATCTGAGTCCCTCAGTATATCCTGTGCTAAATAATATTAAAATGCTCCAGGGGACACAAAGAAGAGGCTTGTGAAGAAGGAAGCAGAGGGGCGGTGAGCTGAATACAGGCAGATTCCTAAGAAAGCCTTAATGTAAGAGAAAAACAGAGATGCTTGAAAAATAAGTGAAATAGACTAAGCAATTGAGGTTTTGTGTTTAAATAATAAGGCCAAGCACAGTGCTGAGGAGTCTTTGATTCAAAGCTTTCTTCACTCTCAACCAAACATACTGAAGCAAACGTCCATGGGAGACATCCCAATTAGCCCTGTTTTCCAGATGATCAGATCAAGACCCCAAAGTCCAATTCCTATCCCTGGTACTCATCTTCAAACAAAATTACCCCTGTTGAGAAGCTATGCATGAAATACCACTTGTATAAATAACTGCCTGATTTTTACAACAGACTTATGTCTTAGGATTTCTTGACTACCACTGTAGGATAATAAGCCCATTGAACACTGCTCTGTTTCAATAATTTTTTTTTCCTGATAATGAGCCAATTTATAATCTAAATCCAGACTTTGTCAGGCCTGGGATTATTTTTTAAAAATGTATCATCATAACTG
Organism: Galeopterus variegatus; assembly: GCF_000696425.1. NCBI lineage: Eukaryota > Metazoa > Chordata > Mammalia > Dermoptera > Cynocephalidae > Galeopterus > Galeopterus variegatus. Next base: position 198,189 of record NW_007731390.1, on the reverse strand, counting down.
TTGTTATTTGGTATTGCCATCTGGGTCACATTTTAGAAAATACAGAGCTCCTATAACCTGCCAGGCCCAATACCAGATGCTGTGCAGGATACAGAGCTTTACAAGGCACAGCCCAGACTCAACACTCAGTCCACAGGGCATTAAACAAAAAGTAGTACTAATAAAGGACATCAAAATTTGGAAGATATATAGGATATTTTGCCTTCTCAAGGGTGTTGATATGAATTAATCAGGTTTAGTATGTCTTGGACCACCACATGAGGAAATGATCTTTCAGTATGAGAAGAAAAGAAGCTAAAATTCTAAGGCCCCCAGGTCTTTTTCTGGCCTCTCTCTGATACCTCTTTTGCTATTATGTCTTTGCAATCTTCTCTTTTTCTCTAGACTGGTTGAGTTAGACAGGCCTGGGGCTACTTCCCACATAAGAAGGACCTTCTGTTTCCTTGCATGGAACCAGAGTGAAGCCTACAGAGAGACCACTAGATCTGCATAGGGCTGGAAAAATGCTTTCTTGAAGTTCCCCAGGAGATGACATTGGAGTATGAGGTGTTAAGAAAAATTATACAAAACATGATAAGTTCAAGAGACCACTGTCCTTTCAGTGTCATACTGAACCATTGCTTAAGAGGCCCATCCAAGAATTAATTTCCAATGAGAAGGTACCATATATGACTTTGCTATTTGCTATTAATTAAGGCTCTGAATCGATGACATTACATGTTAACTTGTAGCTTTGTTACTATAGAAAAGCAAATGATTTCTGTCAAGATAATCCCAAACGTTGTGGTTTGTTGCCCTGTGGGACATTAACAAGTTTTTAATTTAGCTTTTTGGTGACTGACCAGTACAGGGATTGAACCTTGGTGTTATCAACACCATGCTCTAACTGGTTGAGCTAACCGGCCAGCCCATTAACAAGCTTTGTATCTACGCCAGCAAACTTATTCTGATGTTCCTCTTTAAAGTTGCCTATAAATATTTCATTTCTCAAATATCCTTTGAGTCAGCTATACCATCTGTGATGTTTAATTTTATGTGTCAACTTGCTGGGCCATGGTACCCAAATATTTGGGCAACTGTTATTCTGGATCTTTCTGTGAGGGTGTTTTGGATGAGATTAACATTAAAATCAGTGAACTTCGCATAAAGTAGGTTGCCCTCCATAATGTGGGCCAGCCTCATCCAATCAGATCAAGGTCTGAATTTTAAAAAAAGACTGACCATCCCCCAGCAGGAAGGAATTCTGCCAGCAGCCGGCCTTCGGACTTGAGGTGCAACATCAGCTCTTCCCCAGGTCTCCAGCCTGCCAGCCTATCCTGCTGATTTTGGACTTGCCAGCCTCCATAACTGCATGAACCAATTTCTTAAAATAACTCTCTTTCTCTCTCTCTGTTGTTTTATATATATATACACACACACGCACACATACCCATATACATATGAGAGTACTTCAAAAAGCTTGTGGAAAGATTTGTATTATCTTTAATTCAATACACACATGTATATATGTACACACACATCCCAGTGCTTCTGTTTATCTAGAGAACCTTGACTCATACACCATCTTACTGGCTTTCTCACTAATTAATGAGTTAACTAACATCTTTGATGTGTTTCTTCTATAGTTTAAAAGAGTCATATTATTATGTCACTTTTGAAATTTATAATTTGACAGAGGCCAGGGATCGATGCAGTAATAAGGAGGGTTCCTTTGTCTGGTGTGGGGAAAATAGGATAATTTAGTCAGGCTCCCTGGACTCAGGTCTGGGCTGAGGGTTAAGCAGCACATTTCTTGTAAACAAGTTGTGTGTGGGTGGAGTTAGTGCACCTGTGTGCCAATGTATCTTTTTAGTTAATTGCTATTGTGTGTTCTGCAGTTTGTGAAGGAGGTTGGCCAGCAGAGAGCTCATGTCTAAAAATAGAGCATGTTTACTCTTCTGGCAGCTGCTCAGTTTCAGCTTTTTCTTTGGACTTCCCCAGTAGCAGGTGAGTTTGAGTTTCTCTTTGTACTGCCTAGCTCCTAGTGTTGTGTGTGCTGAATAAAGACAATTCTTTCTTTAACCAAGGCTCCAAGGACCTTTTTGCCCATTTCCTAGCTCATAGACCTGCATATGAAGGGTTTGTGAATGGGCTCGATGGGTCTTTGAGCTCCAGACCCAGCCTAGCTCTACACCTGGCCTTGTCCTCTGGCATTTAACTCCCTGGGGAACCTCAAGTGGGGTGGCTGCAGCAGGAAAGAATCCCAGAATATGAGATCGTAGGTCCAGGCCAAACACCACCTCCAAGTCATCTCATTGAGACTGTATGGTTCAAGTCAGCAGTGGTAAGTAACAAAAGGAGCCAGGCAGTGGGTTCGAAGCAAGCTTTAATGGAAGCATTCTTGGGCGAGGTTCTGCGACTCGCAAGGGAGTGAGGCCAGGAGAGTTGCACCCAGGGTGGATACAAACAGGTATTTATAAGGGAGGGCTATTGGTGAGTTTTTTGCCCATATAAGGTATGGAATTGAGCAGGGTTCAGTTTCTGGTTCCCACCTTCCAGGGAGGGCAAAGGGGGGAAGGGGGAGTCAACAAGATGGAGGCTCTATCGCTACTTTGTTACTGCTTTCTGGTCCTCCTGATCCCACTGCTGGCCCAACATTCTGACCTTTTTTTGTTGTTACAGGGTGACGACTCAGATCTGGCTACTTCCTGCTGAGTAAGGGGCGTCATAGGGGTTGTCGAAGTGGGCACGTGGGAGTAGGAGTGGAGCAGAAGCTGGTTGACGGATACTCTAGACACCTCTCAAATTCGTTCCTGAATGAAGCGAAGGAGACAAGGGGCTGTGGTTAACAATATCCTGAAAATAAGGAGTGGGCTGTGGGGGGAGGAGCCATGTGGTTAATGTGTTTTGCCACCACTGATGTGAGGTAGGGTCTCCTGGGCGGTACTGGGTCTGAAGGGACTCATAAACTTTGGCGAGAGCGTGGAGATTGGTTTCAACTACACCTGTTTCATTGATGTAGTAACAACATTCTTCTTTGAGGAACATGCAGGTGCCGCCTTTGTCTGCAGTGAGGAGGTCCAAGGTGCATGGGTTCTGGAGGGCTATTCAAGCTACCGATGTGATCTGGCACTGCAGGGAGGCTAAGGACTCCACCAAGGCCTCAATAGACATCCAGAGCCTTTCGGAAAGGTCTCTGGTGGAGTCTGCAGAGTGGATAAGAGCCCCTGTGCCCAGCCCCGTGGCCACCAGGGAGGAGGCCAAGGAGACCCTGAGGACTAGGGGGAGAAAAGCTGCTTGTTTTCGTTTTTCTGGGGGATTAACTAGGGCAATAATTTTGGCTTGGCTATAAACAGTAAGCTGGGGGACCAATGAAAGAGGCAGGCAGAGGAGGGAGGCAGAGGCATTGAGAGACTTGGAGAGGGTGCCATTGCATCAAAAGAAACCTCCAACGGCGGCGTGTTGGGTGGTGGCATTTGGTTGGGTTGTACTGCAAAGAGAGGAATTAGGGGAAGAGTAGCAGAAGGGCAATATTAGAGCTTGGGGGTGAGTAAACAAGGGAATGTTTTGGAGAAAGGGCGAAAACCCCTGAGGAGTTAGAGTGGGGGTGGATAGATTAAATGGGCCAGGAAGGGGGACGGCCACCAATGGGGATCTACCTAGGGCAGCACACAGAAAGCAGTGGAACAAGTTACCCATGCCAGAAAGGTTGGCGATGGTGACGCCCTGCTCAATGAGCTTTAGCCAGGAGAAGGCATCTTGACCTAGATCAGGACCAATCTGCAGGTGTTCTTGGAGGAGTTGCTCCTGTGCCTGGATAACACTAAATGGTGACGTCCTGCTCAATGAGCTTTAGCCAGGAGAAGGCATCTTGATCTAGATCAGGACCAATCTGCAGGTGTTCTTGGAGGAGTTGCTCCTGTGCCTGGATAACACTAGTCTGGTTACTGAGAACAGAAAAGACCTGAGGGATGACCTGTGTGTAGGCCCTGTAAACGTTAAGGGAAGCGGCAGGGTAAGACTGGAAAGGCCAGCGGTACAGTTTGGCATCTACTCCGGTGGCCCAGTGGTCATCCCAGGGGTCTGGAATAGTTAAGTAATAAGTGTTTTTTCTGTTAGAGGTTAGGTGGTATTGGGCCCCATTAGTTTGAACCCAGTAAGTGTGGCAGTTGTAATGTGTTTGGTCATAAACAAAACAGATAGCGGGGTTTGAGCTTCCTCACGGGGCAGAGTTAAAAGCAGGGATAGAGAAATTAACTGAGGCCTGGCATCCCTGCGGTTGGCACTCAGTGGTAGAAATAAGTCTGGTATGGGTTTGATGATTGGTTGTCCAGGTTTCTGTTAACTAAAATCTCCATCTGTATCCTGAATCAGTAGCGGTGGGACTAAGAGACAGAGTCAGGAGAATGGTGACGTGATAGCCAAACCTGGGTAGGGCCCAAGGGCTGTGCCATCCATACATCTTGGGAGGGGGCCTCAGAGGGGGGCACGCTTACGTTTGGAAAGGTGTACCCAGGGACGGTGTTCTAGGAGTTTTGCAGCTGTGGGGGTGGTTAGAACTACCACGTAGGGGACCAGTCCACCTGGGCTGTAGGGTTTTGGGATGTGATTTTTTCAGTAAGATGCTGTCTCCTGGGGTTAAAGCCTGGAGAGTATCCGCGGAGGGGTCCCCAGCGGTGGGAGTGACTGAGTCAGTGTGGGCTTGCAAAAGGGCCCTTAAAAGGGTTAGGTAGGGTAGGTAGGATAAAAGGGGAGGGGGTGAGGCTGGAAAGTTGTGGGTCCACAGGAAGGGCATCCGTAGAGGAGTTCAAAATGGCTGAGGCCTGATGGTCCCCTAGGGGTGGCCCTAAGCCTTATAAGTGCCAACGGGAGGAGGGCTGGCCAAGATAAGTGGGTCTCGAGGGAAAGTTTAGTAAGATGTTCCTTGAGGAGGCCGTTGGCTCGCTCAACCTTACCAAGGATTGAGGATGGTAAGGGATGTGGAGTTTCCAGGTGAAGTTCAGACTTTCAGAGACCTGCTGGGTGACACTGGAGGTGAAGGCTGGGCCACTGTCAGATTGTAGGGTCCGTGGGAGGCCAAACCTTGGGATGATATGTTCACTGAGTACAGTGGCTACCACGTCCACTGTTTCTCGAGCTGTGGGGTAAGCCTCAATCCATCCTGTAAAGGTGTCCACCAATGTTAGTAAGTAACGATAGGTTTTGTGATATGGCATGTGGGTGAAATCAAGCTGCCAGTCCTCCCCCAGTTGATGGCCTTGGAGTTGATGGTTAGGTCCCACTCTGCAAATTCCCCCTTGAGAGTTAACAGCTTTTGGGCCAATGTGGAGGGACTGGTGTACATCTGTAATGATGCTGCGGGCTAGGTGGCCTGGGAGAGTGACCTTATCTTGGATAAAAATACAACCCTTGTCCCCGATAATTCCCCCCAACAATTTGAGGGTCTGAGTTTCTTCTTCGGTATATGAGGGGGAATGGGGTGTGTTGAGAAAAAGGAGAGGAGCTGGGGTGGAGCCTAGAGCCATAGCCCGGGCTGTGGAGTCGGCTTTGTTGTTGCCTTTAGATATAGGGTCTTTAGAGGACTGGTGGCCACGGCAGTGAACAATAGCCACCTCGGTTGGGAGGCTAAGGGCCTCGAGTAGCTTTGAGATGAGGAGCCCATTGATTATTGGGGTCCCTTTAGTAGTGAGGAGTCCTCATTCTTGCCAGAGGACAGAATAAGTATGGGTGATGAGGAAAGCATATCTGGGATCTGTGTATAAAGTGACCCATTATCCCTTGGACAGGTGGAGGGCCCTAGTGAGGGCCATCAGCTCCGCCTTTTGAGAGGTTGTTCCGAGGGGAAGGGGTACAGTAGCCTCTAAGGTCGTGTCTAGAGTAATGACAGCATAGGCTGCATGCCTTTGGCTGTCCAGGGCAATGAAAGAAAAGCACACAGTCAGGATTAGATAGGGGCCGGTCAGAGAGCCATGGATGTGAGGGAATAAAGTCCTCTAAAAGCTGAGGACAGGAACGTAAGGGGTCGGAAGTAGTGGAGGGAGTAGGCAGAAGGGTCATGGGGTTTAAGTGGGGGGAGGTGGATAAAGAAATCTGGGGATTTTCGATGAAAAGGAGGTGGTACAGTTGGATTCTGGAAGGAGTCAAAAGGGCAAGGGATTTGTGGCTGAGCAGTTCCCCCAAGCTATGGGAGGAAAAGACAGTGAGGGGTTGGCCCAAAGAAAGCTTGAGAGTTTTTTTGTTCAGGGAGGCAGCAGCTGCTAATGCCCTGAGACATGGCTGCCATCCCTGGACCGTGACATCTAGCTGTTTTGATAGGTATGCCACTGCCCGATAGGCCGGTCCTGCAGGCTGTGCCAGGAGGCTGGTAGCAAAGCCAGAACGCTCATCCATAAATAGATGAAAGGGCTTTGAAGGGTCCGGGAGAGCCAGAATGGGTCCTGCAATGAGACAATCCCGTAGCCTAGAGAAAAGGTGTTTAACAGTGGTGGGGTCAGTTAATGGTCCATGCAGGGTGTCCTTAGCTGCCTTGTATAAGGGT
>NW_007731390.1:187634-190714 GCF_000696425.1 Galeopterus variegatus | reverse complement strand
GAGGGCAAAGTTGGGGATCCACTGTCAGAAGAAATCCACAAGGCCCAGAAAGGAGAGGATGTCGTCAGCACTCTGGGGAGGTTGGAGATCCTGGAGGAGGCTGATACGGTCCCCTGTAAGACACTTGGAAGTGGGGGTTAGGGATATGCCTAGGTAAGTAACTGTAGGGGTGCAAAGTTGAGCCTTGGAAGGAGTGACCCAATAACCCCTAGACCCAAGGAAATTGAGAAGGGTGGCAGTATCCTCTTGGGAAGTGGATAATGAGGGCCTGTAAAGAAGGAGGTCATCCACATATTGGAGGGAGTGTGCTGTACTTTAGAGTGCAAAGATTGAAATCTTTGGCTAAATCCTGGCCGAAAAGATGGGGACTATCTCTAAAGTCTTGTGGCAAAAGAGTCCAGGTAAGTTGCTGTGAAGTATGTGTGTCAGGGTCCAAGTGAAGGCAGAAAGGAAATAAGAGTCTGGATGAAGGGGGACAGAGAAGAAAGCATCTTTGAGATCCCAAACAGAAAAGTGGGAAGAGGTAGGGGGAATGTTGGAGAGCAGGGTATATGGGTTGGAGATGACCAGATGGAGTGGGACTGCGGTGTCATTAATAAGTCTTAAATCCTGCACTAGGCGGTAGGCTCCAGTGGGCTTTTTTACAGGGAGGATGGGGGTGTTGCAGGGGGAGCTAATGGGTATAAGGAGTCCCTGCTGGCAGAGCTGATACATGATGGGTTTGAGTCCTCATTGGTGGGTTTCTGAAATGTGGAATTGAGGACGGGAAGGAAAGGTGGTTTGATCTTTTAATTGTATTTCTACTGGGGAATGGCGAGAAGCTACTATTGGCTTAGAAGTATGCCAAACCTGGGGGTCCACGGACAATGGGAAGTGGGGCAGTTGGGAAAGGTCAGGTGAAACCAGGGACAAAATAAGGTGGGTGGAAACAGTGGTGAGGGGGAAAGACGAATGGTGGGCTGCAGCTTGTNTCTTTTAATTGTATTTTTACTGGGGAATGGTGAGAAGCTACTATTGGCTTAGAAGTATGCCGAACCTGGGGGTCCACGGACAATGGGAAGTGGGGCAGTTGGGAAAGGTCGGGTGAAACCAGGGCCAAAATAAGGTGGGTGGAAACAGTGGTGAGGGGGAAAGACGAATGGTGGGCTGCAGCTTGTGAAAGATATCCTGGCCGAGGAGGGGGACGTGGCAGGAGGGGATTATTAGGAAAGAATGAGAGAAGGGAAGCCCATCCAGGCTACAGGACAGGGGTGGGGTGGTCCATGGATTAGAAGAGGTGCCATCAATTCCCGTGACCGCCACTGGGGAGGAGCAGCTGCTCCCGAGTAGGAAGGCAGAACAGAGTAGGTAGCCCCGTATCTAACAGGAAGGAAATGGACTTACCCGCGACCTGGAGCATGACCCTGGGCTTGGCTGGGCGAGAGGGGTTTCCGAGTCTGGGGCCCGTCAGTTGTCATCCAGGCCAAGGAGCTGGAAGGCGGGACTTACCAACTCGGAGTTTCCTCTGCGTGGAGGTGCTGGTGACCCTCTGATGCCAGGGCAGTCAGATTTCCAGTGGCCCCTCCTCTGGCACTGAAGACAAGGGCGTGTCGCTACCTTTGGATTTGGACATTGACGGGCCCAGTGTCCGTCAGCGCCACACTTGAAGCAGGCCCCCAGGGGGGTGCACTGGGTTACCGCCTTCTGTCGGCTCCCGGTGGCTCCCAGAGCCGGCCGGCCACAGGGCTGCTACCAAGGCCTGGGTTTGGAGTTGGACCTTCTGCTGGACCCGGGCTTGTCTTTTAAGTTCGGCTGTTTCCTCCAGGGCATTAAACACTTTAAATGCCATTCTCACCAGGTCAGGAATGGGAGTTTGAGGGCCCTCTTCAGCTTTTTAAAATTTTTTGTGACTATCAGTGGGGCTGACTGAGAGATAAAATGGGTGGCCAGGACAGTAGCTCCTGCCGGGGCGGAGGGGTCTAGGCAGGTATACTGAAGTAGGACCTCAGTGACTCTGTTATAGGCGGGTATACTGAGGTAGGACTTCAGTGAGTCTGTTAAGGAAAACAGCAGGATTTTCATCTGGACTTTGGGTGATTTCCCACAGTTTGTCATAATTGACAGCCTTATCAGCAGCCACCCGCATTCCGGTGATGAGGCACTGAACCATGCAGTCTTGGCCATTCTGATAGTCCCACCCAGGGTCTGCGGCGGGAACCGCCTGAGCCCCCACTGGCATAGTCGGATCAGTTACACAGACCTGATCTGCATGTTCTCGGGCAGCAGCCTGGAAGCGTTCCCTTTCCTGTGCTGCGAGGGTTGTAGTCTGGACGACATGTAAGTCGTGCCACGTTAGGTCATACATTTGGGCTAAATACTGGAACTCTTTGGTATAGTTTCCCGGGTTGGCAGAGTAGGAACCCAGCCACTTTTCAATTTGGGAGAGGTCTTGGAGTGAGCAGGGAGCATGAACTAGAATCACTCCCTTGGCACCAGCGACCTCCCTTAAGGGGCAGACCAGGTCGGGGGTAGGTGCAATTACTCGGGATCGTGTCCAGTTGGAAATGGGAGGCGAGCCGGGGGGTGAAGGTACTGGGTTGGCCTGAGGCACCTGGGCAGGTGCTGAAGGAGCAGGGGAAGGGGGAGGAGGAGGCTCTGAATAGGGAGGGGAAGTTGCCCTCGAGCCAGTGCACTGGTCAGGTTTTCAGGGGGTTCAGACAAAGGAGAAGGGGGGAAGGATTCGGGGGTTTTAGGGACAGATGGAGCTGGTGTGGTCCGAGCAAGGAGGATTTGGGAAATGGAGCATCGGGTGCAGAGGGAGGGGCAAGAGTGTAGGTCCCCAAAAGCCTGTATGTAAGGAACTTCGGACCACTTGCCTTGGCACCAACAAAAGTTACCCAAATCTGTGAGGACCTGATAGTCAAAGGTGCCCTCGGGGGGCCATCGAGACTGATTGTCCAGTTGGTATTGGGGCCAGGTCACCGAACAGTAATGAATAAGGTGGCACCTTCTCAAGTCTTGTGAGAGGCCCAAAGTTTCGAGATTGGCCAACAGGCAACCCAAAGGGGTTTTGGGGTTGAGTTTGAACTGGGCAGTTCCCA
>NW_007731390.1:185981-187619 GCF_000696425.1 Galeopterus variegatus | reverse complement strand
AGATTGGCCAACAGGCAACCCAAAGGGGTTTTGGGGTTGAGTTTGAACTGGGCAGTTCCCATGATTCCTGCCAGGCAGGCCAGGGGTTAAAATAAGTGTCCCGTTTAGGTCCCCGGGCTGTGGACAGAGGGAAGGTGGCTGTCCTGAGGAGGGGGACGTCTCCCGATCCTCAAGCACCAAATGGGAGTCATCTAGTGACTCGGTAGAGTAGTCCTGACATGGCCGCATGTTTTCAGGCAGGACCACTCTGACCGGGGCACAGAATCGGGGGAACTTACCCGGTGTCTCGAGGCTGGGGCTCAAATGAGGTCCTGGTAACGAGAGGAGGGAGGCCTCCCACCAGAGCGGGGCCTAAACCTCCTCCCGGGTTTCAGCACCAGATGCCTGGTTGGAATCTGCCGTGGTGAGTAACAAGAGGAGCCAGGCAATGGGTTCGAGGCAGGCTTGAATGGGCACGCTCTTGGGCGAGGTTCCACGGCCTGCAAGGGAGTGACGCCGGGGAAGTCGCACCCAGGGTGGATACAAGCAGGTATTTATAGGGGAGGGCTGTTGGTGAGTTTTTTGCCCATATATGGTATGGAATTGAGCAGGGCTCAGTTTCCGGTTCTGCCTTCCTGGAAGGGTAAAGGGGGGGAGGGGGGAAGTGAGATGGAGGCTCCGTCGCTGCTTTGTTGCCACTTTCCAGTCCTCCCCATCCCACCGACCCAACAGAGACCACAGCAATATACTATAAAAAACAGAAATTTAAAATTAAACTGCATAAAATAAAATAAATAGTGTTGGATTATAATGCAAAACATAAAATAAATAAGCATTCATACTGATAGAAATAAATGATTGAATAAATAAATAAGTAAATAAATGAGGGAGAAGAGACAGATCTCCTGTGCAGAGAATTTAAAATGATTTACGTAGACACTCCACCCATAAGGAGATGGAGCATAACTCCCCACTCCTTAAGTTTGGACTGCACATAGTGACTTTCTTCCAAAGAATACAGGATACAAAGAGGGATAAAAGAGTAATTTTACAGTGGAGAAACCTGACAAACACTGACTCAGCCAGGTAATCAATGTTAACATCAACAGTGATACCATGCATCCTTGATATGATATAATGAAAATGGCATTTTAATGCTGGTTTCCTCCCCAAAACACATAACCCCAGTTTAGTCATGAGAAAAACAATAGACAAATCCCAATTGAAGGACATTCCACAAAGTATCTGACCAGTACTCCTCAAAACTTTCAAGGTCATCAAGAAGAAGGGAAGTCCTCTGCCATGCAGCTTACGGAGACATGTCAACTAAATGTAATGTGGTGTCCTGGATGAGACCCTAGAATAGAAGGAAAGAACATTAGGGAGAAACTGAGGAAATGTGAATAAAGTATGGACTTTCATTAACAATAATGTATCACTGTGGCCTTATTAACTGTACCATATTCGTACTAATGGCAGATGTTAATAATAAAAGAAATTCGATGTGGGGCATATGGGAACTCTGTATTATCTTTGTATTTTTTCTGTAAATCTAAAACTGTTTTAAAATAAAATGTTTATTTAAAAATAAATAGCAAGGAGAGCAAGATGGCGACGGGTCTGGAGCGGGCGTGCCAGAGGACAGAGCGAGCCTGAGAA
>NW_007731390.1:180393-185606 GCF_000696425.1 Galeopterus variegatus | reverse complement strand
GAGGGGTGACCGGGGTGCCCCTGAGCCCACTTGAACCTGCCAGAGAGCTGACGGCCTGAGGTCACCGAGCCGGCTCACGCAGGGGGGATTCAAAGAGGAACTATGTGCTGTGGGATCCTCCCCCGGGGTGCTCGCGCCCTGGTGTGGGAGATAACTCAACCACACAGGGGGCCGCAACACCGGGGGGAAGGTGGGAGGCCCAGAGAGGACCTTGACCAGGGCCGCAGGAATGCCCACAGTGTCCGTGGTGGAGGCCTAAGACCCCTTCGGGGCCGGGCAGGGCTGAGAGAGGAGGATTGCAGAAGACATGCCCCAGCCCTGTACTGAGCACACAGAGAGCGGAGAGGTCCGGCAAAGGAGCAGGAGTCTCAGAAAAAAAGACGCACCCTCCGGGAGGCCCCATCGTGTGCACACAGAGAGGGCTAGACCCACATCTCTCACCATGTACTAAAATCAACTCAAAATGGATCAAGGATTTAAATATACACCCCTAAACAATAAAACTTATTAAAGAAAATATAGGAGAAACCCTTCAGCAAATAGGGCTGGGCACAGACTTCATGAATATGACCCCAAAAGCATGGGCAACCAAAGGAAAAATAAACAAATGGGACTATATCAAACTGAAAAGTTTCTGCACAGCAAAAGAAACAATTAACAGAGCTAAAAGACAGCCAACAGAGTGGGAGAAAATATTTGCAAAATACATGTCTGACAAAGGACTAATATCCAGAATATATAAAGAACTCAAACATCTTTACAAGAAAAAAACAAGCAACCCAATTAAAAAATGGGCAAAAGAGCTAAGTAGGCATTTCTCTAAAGAAGATATGCAAATGGCCAACAGTCATATGAAAAAATGCTCAACATCACTCAGCATCCGGGAAATGCAAATCAAAACCACACTGAGATACCATCTCACCCCAGTTAGGATGGCCAAAATCCAAAAGACGCTGAAAGATAAATGCTGGCGTGGTTGCGGAGAAAAAGGAACTCTCATACATTGTTGGTGGGAATGCAAAATGGTGCAACCCCTATGGAAAATGGTTTGGAGGTTCCTCAAACAGCTGAAGATAGATTTACCATATGATCCAGCTATCCCACTACTGGGAATGTACTCAAAGGAATGGAAATCATCAAGTTGAAGGTATACCTGTTCCCCAATGTTCATTGCAGCACTCTTTACAATAGCCAAGAGTTGGAATCAGCCCAAATGTCCATCATCGGATGAGTGGATACGGAAAATGTGGTATATCTACACAATGGAATACTACTCAGCTATAAAAACGAATGAAATACTGCCATTTGCAACAACATGGATGGACCTTGAGAGAATAATATTGAGTGAAACGAGTCAGGCAGAGAAAAAGAAATACCACATGTTCTCACTCATTGGTGGGAGCTAAAAAATAAACAAATTAATTCACCCACATACACACACAAAAAAAAACGGGGGGGGGGAAGAAGATATAACAACTATACTTTTTTGAAGTTGTTACAACAAGCAAACGGAAAGGACATTCTTGGGGGGAAGGGGAGAGAGGGAGGAGGGAGGGAGGTGTCGGTGATGGGCCATAATAATCATATATATTGTATATTGACAAAATAAAAATTTAACGGAAAAAAAAAATAAAAAATAAAAATAAATAGCAACAATATCTACAAATTTTAAAACTCAGATTAACCTGATGTGAATCCCAATTCCAGAGTTTATTGGCTGGGATCTTGGACAAGTCATTTAACCTTTCTAAGCCTTGTCCATAAAATGATGCTACTGTTACCCACTTCTCAAGATTGTCATGAGGATGACAAACAGAAGCCTCTGGTTCCCTTCAGCCTGATGTTAGGGCTATTAAAAAGTAATCAAATGAACCTGGGGGGTGGGAGGGTGCTGCATTTTGCCTGGAAACATATCTCCCTTGCACCTTCTTGAAACACTCTTTAGCAGTGTCAGGTATAGGGCCCACCCAGCACAAAGCTGAATAAATGTAACCTCAGCAATTTCCAAAATACAGCTTAGTGCCATCCCAGTCTCTGAAGTTCTTGGCCTACTAAGAAGGAAGTCTGGTTTGCAAAGAAGTGGTTGAGCTCACCTGTGCCTAGAGTTAGTGGGGAGCAGGCTGCTGGGCAGAGCAGGGGTGCTCCCTGGCAAGCCTCTTTGGACCATGGCCTGGACAGTGGGAGGATTTGGGTCTTTGATAAGCTGTCCCTCCTAAGCAGCCCTTTTTCTTATCCTATATATCATTCCTATTGTGTTACTGAGGGCAGTAGATTTCTCACTGCACATTTTAAGAGACTTTGAATGTGCTGGAACTGTCCAGTTGGATCTCCTTTACTCTAAAAAGGGGAGATTCCAATACTAGGTTGGCATCAAATTTCCAGTTTCATTAATGAGGATTCAGACAACCAGATCCTTTCTCAGAAACGGAGTTCTAGTCCCAAATGCCTGTTTTAACCAGAGATCCACACCAGAGGGCAGTATGGGTGCTCTGTTCTAGAGTCACCCTTTTCCCTAGAGTGGACAGCTGAGTAATGGGTCTTCTCACACTATGTTCCTGAGTAATCAAAGGGAAAGGTAGATGTATTCATCTTCTATTGCTGCGTAATAAATTGCTGAAAACGTCGTGACTTAAAACAACCCTCCTTTGTCAGTTCAAAGTTCTGTAGGTCAAAAGTTCAATGCTCTCACAGTGGCACAGAGGAGATGTCAGTGGGGGTGGTGCCTGGGAGGAGTGATCCAGGGAACACGGAGCCGTAAACTTGGCTCACCAACTTCCTAGTGCTGCAGCCACTTCAGTCAAGGAAAAGAAAAGGACAGGATTCAGAGTGCTTTTGAAGAGCATTCAGAGAGCAGCTGAATTGGGGATTTGCCAGGTTTACAAACTTTCCTGAGTCTTCCTGAAATCTGACTTCAGATAAAAATTTCATTTCCTATGACAGGACAGTTGAGACTGTGTTGGAATCATCAACACACTGAAATTTTTCAAAGTCTCGAAAAAACTCCTGACTCCAGAACTTTTCCTCTTTGGTCTGGACCCCCTTGAAGCTGCTCTTTTTTCTGTTTTCCAAGGTCCTCTGGAAGAAAATGAATTTCTCAGGGCTTCAAAATGCAAAAGCAGCCAAAAACTTCTCTCCACTTTCCATTGCTGTTGCAAGAGACTTACAGGCTCTACTCGGGCTTAAAAGGAGGACACGCAAGCAGAATTGGGTTAGTTGTCCTATTCCAGCCTGCAAGATGGAGAAATTGAAGGCTGCCTTCCTCTTCTTACTTGCTGCATTTTCACCTTTAAAGAATAGAAGCAGCTAAGGGCAGGCCTGTGCTCTCTTGGCTGGAGACATTTTTTACAACCAACTTTGTTAACCAGTTAGAAAGCCTTACTTCTTTCTTACTTGGTATTTAAGATTTATGGGTTCTGCTGCTCAAAATTGAAGGATTGTGGGCATTTAAATAGTATCCTTGACTGTATTGGCCAGCTGCCAAAATAAATACATAAATAAATAAATAGTCTACTTGAAAGCTTCTCACAGAAGTAGAGAGTAGAATAGTGGTTAGTAAAAGCTGCGAATGAGAGGGGCGATAGTCAGAAGTTGGTTAACAGATTTAAAATTACAGCCAGATAGGAGGAATACGTTCTAGTGTTCTATAGCACTGTAGGGTGACTATAATTAACAACAATTTATTGTATATTTTCATGTAGCTAGAAGAGAGGATTTTGAATGTTCCCAACACAAAGAAATGATAAATGTTTGAGGTCATGGATATGCTAATTACCCTGATTTGATCACTACCGGTTGTATACATGTATCAAAATACCCCACTGGACCCCATAGGTATGTACAATTATTATGTGTCAATTTAAAATAATAATAATATAAATAAATAAATAGGGCTGGCCAGTTAGTTCAGTGGGTTTGAACGTGGTGTTATAACACCAAGGTGAAGGGTTTGGATCCCCATACCAGCCAGCTACCAAAAAATAAATAAATAGTATGCTTGGTTCCAAGATACCTTTACTGACTCAGTGGGTTTGAACGTGGTGTTATAACACCAAGGTGAAGGGTTTGGATCCCCCTACCAGCCAGCTACCAAAAAATAAATAAATAGTATGCTTGGTTCCAAGATACCTTTACTGACTCATTGGGATCCAAGATGCCAAATAGTCACAAGAGGAGTGTGTGAATGGGCTCTTCAAAGAGAAACAGCAAATGGCCCACTTTCTGCCTTTCTCATTATAGTCCCACTTCAAGGATGCGGTTGTTAATCTACAACAGGAAGGGGATGCTAAATCTGGCCGAGAGTAAAAAAAATATTACAGTGAGAAAAAAGAATTAACCTATAAAGACTTTGTGGCTTACTACTTTGAGTTGACTTTGAGGCATCTCATAGCCTACTTCTGCACCACGGGCTGGCTTCTCCAAAAATACTTACCATTTGTCTTCATTAATTTACCCTGGTGACCCAGGGTGGAATGTTATTCCACAAGAAGAGATAGAGTCCCAGGACAGTCAACTAGCCATTCACTCAATTACCAATGGCCAAATTGTCACTAATAGCTGGTACCCACTGCTCCCTTTCTGGCAGCCTTCCCTGTGGTTATGCCTACCCCCTATTTCCCTACCAAACCTGATTTCTCTTTCTCTCTTTTGTATTTCCATTCAGCAATCAAGCTGTCCTGAACCAATGGCACTGTTTCATCCATGTGCCTAGCACATAGCAGGTGCTTAAAATTCATTACCTGAATCCAACACTTCTTCATTTACTTCCAAATTAACATTTTCTCTCAGCTAGATGGGACGTATCCCTTCCTTAATCTGGATGCTGTTACTCTATCCATATGAGTAAGGAAGACAAACTCTCCCTGCTTTCAGAGACATTGCCCCACCTAGGTGTCACCTAGGTGTCACATATCTGTAAAGATCCTGGGCATTTATTTTTTTAAACCCACCTCAAGAGTAGTTGTACATTAAGTTGTTTCTACTCGGTTCCAAATGGCTTATTTAGGTTCTTTCTGACAAGAAGATTATCAAAGCCTATGGCTGTTTTCTTTATTGACAATACCACCTCTCTCCTTCAGGTTAACACCAGAGAAAATACTTTAAACTTTCAAATATCCAATCTTTATCCAAGGTACAGTTGCAGAAAATAATATTCGTGAAGAATCAGCTAGAGGATGTGTAGTCCAACCATTCCTCATAGCCATCAAAATGTTATC
>NW_007731390.1:177090-179615 GCF_000696425.1 Galeopterus variegatus | reverse complement strand
AAGCTGCCACAAATCCTTTGGAGAGGAAGGCAGACATATACAATGGTACTTCAAAAAGTTCATGGAAAAGTAGAATTAAGAGATAATACACATCTTTTCATGAACTCCTTGGAGTACTCTCCTATATTACAGTTTTTATTCCTCCAAGGATTCATGTAGATCAGTTTCAAAATGATACTACATTCAAATAACATGGTACAGTAGCCAAAGGTGAGTAAAAGGGAATTCCATTTTTTTACTTGCCATTTTTGAAAACTTTAAGGTAAATCCATATATATAGTAAATGAAGCCACTTACTAAAATTCCATTTACCCATCTATCCACTTTTCTCTGGCTCCTCTAGTATCTTTCTCTTCCCATACCGCATAAGACTCATCCAGCACCCCATTTCCAACAGATGATTTCTCCCTCTTCCCACTCTCTCTGCTCCATTCCTTTATTATGTGATCTCTCTTCATTAAGCAAGATTCCTTCCCATTTTGAAGAAGGCGAGAAATGAGAAAATGTGGCTGGCTACTAGAAGATTCCTCTTGGCTTGGGGAAGAGAGTCAGGAAAATAGCACTACTAGATTAATAATTTGTCTCATTACATATAAATAATTGTTTAATTTTTAAAAATTATCAATCACTAAGGCTTTATCAGGTTTTAATTAATAAGATCTCTTCCCCAAAAGTCAGTACCTCTGGACACATGAGAGCTATGAGTACTTAGGAGGAGAGAGAAGAGAGAAAGAAAGGCCAAAGGGAGATAGAATACACTGGAAAAAATGAGACTACACTGACAAATAATCAATCCCAAAGTAGGAAAATGCCATGTATGGGAAAACATTCTTGGCATTCTTGCCTTTCAAAATTAAAACCACCTCAATGTCCAATATTAGAGAAATGATTAGGTAAATTACAATCTATTCATGCAATAGCATATTGTGCAGCCATTAAGTGTTTACTTTGAAGAACGTTATTATAGCAAAGAAGAAAGTCTATGTAACGATAAGTGAAAAAAAGCAAAACAGAAAATCGTACTGTGTTATAATCCACTTATCAGTTTGCGNATAAGTGAAAAAAAGCAAAACAGAAAATCGTACTGTGTTATAATCCACTTATCAGTTTGCGTGTCTGCACCGCCGTTAGACCCGAGGGGAGGGTAAGGGATGAGGTGAGGCAGAGTCAGGTCAAGACAGAACCCCGAGGAACACGGATATTTATGAAATATTCCAAGAGGGAGTGCCTTCAAAGGAGACAGAAAAGATGAAAGTAAGAAGCCATGGAAAGGAGTGAACCCGGAGCATGATGTCACAGAAGCTGAGAGAAGATGGCACGTCCAAGGAGTCAGGCACTTTATATTCATTACCACATTTACTCCTCCCAGGAGTCCTGGGAGGGAGGTCTTATTATACCTATTTTTCTATGAGAAAACTAGGTTTCAAGAGGTTGAGCAAGTTGGACAATATCCCAGAGTATATTAGTCTGTATTCTGTTGCTTATAACAGGATACCTGAAACTGGATAATATATGAAGAAATAAAATTAATTTCTTACAGTTTTGGAGGTTGGGATGTTTGTGGTCCTAGGGATGCATCTGGTGAGGGCCTTCTTCTTGGTGGAGGTGACTCCCTACAGAGTCCCATGGCAACCAGGGTGTCACATGGCAAGAATGGCCTGAGAAAGAGAGGTAACCATCTCACTTGCTCTCCTTATGAAGCCATCAGAACCACGCCCAAGACAACCAGTTACTTCATGAATGGATTAATCCATTCACAGGGGCACAGTCCTCACAATCCAATCATTTCTCAAAGGCCCCACCTTTCAAATACCATAATTGGATTTCCCACCCTCTTGGCACTGTTACAACTGAGATCAAGTGTCTAATACGTGAACTTTTGTGGGACACATTTGACTCACAGCACAGAGTAAAGGAGAGATGGGATTTGAGCTGAGGTCTGCCTCTAGGCAAAGCTCATGCTCTTTGCTTTACACCAGGCTGCCTCCCTGCCATGTTAGAAATATCTTCTGAATGTGTACGAGGTCATGGTTTAAGTGGGATCTATCAGTTGTATTTTCTATTCAGTGAGTGCCCTTCTCATGCAAGGACAGAAGTGGGGGAGGAGAGAGGAGAGAATGGACCCCAGAATGATGGATTAGTAGGGGACTGCAAACTCCATTGCCTACAGGGCAGTGAAGACAAAAGGGGAGGTAGTGTAGCCCACTGGAGAGTGCACACACTGTCTACAGGGGGCAGGAATGTGGGCCTATGACCCACTGTTATCAGATATTCCAATTTGATTAGAGAAGCCGGAAATCTAGATTTTATCTTCATGAAATTTTCAATTTTTGACTTTGGGAACTAACTAAAAACGTTTTAAACACTGTGCAGGTGAAATATATCTGTGGAGTAGATAGAGCTCAGTGGTAGACCCTTGGCTTAGCATATCTAATGATAGAATTTCTATGCAGAGTCAGTCCCCAGGTTAGGAGGAAATCCGCTGAGGCTGAAGCTAGGAAAGGGAGCAGGTCTTGGATAGGGGG
>NW_007731390.1:174199-176367 GCF_000696425.1 Galeopterus variegatus | reverse complement strand
AGGTTAGGAGGAAATCCGCTGAGGCTGAAGCTAGGAAAGGGAGCAGGTCTTGGATAGGGGGAACTTCTCTTTCCATCCTTCTTGCCCAGCTAGTCTCATTGGGCCCATCACTTAACTTACTGTGATGAATGTTTTGTTGGGTTCTGTTCCGGGGAGTTAAAGGAGCATGGAGTGTCTCTCCTCACAGCCCCTTTTCTAGGAAAATAAATGGCCAGCTCCCTGGAGCTGGTGATTTTTCTATGTGATGACTTTCCTCTACCAGATTTATTGCAGCAGCTTTGTGAGAGATTTGTAGTAAGTAGTGTACAGGCTGTAGGTTTTAAATCGTCAATGCCACAGTCATAACTCTCGAGGAAGGAAATGATAGAAGATCACAGTAGCTAATATTGCATTATGATGATACTGTCTCTGCAGAAATGATTGCAGTCTTGCTGCTGCTATCTTACTTAGGAAACACAAGCTCCTCAAATGTGCTTGAGATATCTGTCCTGGTGGTGCTTTGTGGAATCCAGGAGAATCTACACACTAGGGAGAGAGAGCAAACGTTTACTGAGCATCTACTATCCCCTTTTCACATATGGGGAGACTGAAGCTTGAAGAAATTATTTCCCCAAGATCTCCAGCTATGAAATCTCTGATTCCAAAGCAGATCTTGTCTACCATGCCACCTAAAATATATTTTTATTTTAGATATATAAAAGAATGTCTAATGAATCAAAATTGGTAAGAGCAATTGGTGAAAAATTTTTATCATTTTAGGTTTAAATGAGTCTATTTTACTATAGACTTAGCCTACATTGCACAATAAACAGCTTACATGACACCATGAGGAGACAATTAGACAAACCCAGGCTGTGAAGTAAAGACCATTGTCCTGGTCTCTTCAAAAAGTCAAAATTATGAGGAAAAAATGTCAGGGTACTGTTTTAAATTAAGAGATTGAAAAGACAATCAAATGCAGTTTATAAACCATAATTGGATCCTGCATCCAAAAAGGCCAAGTATATAAGACATTTGGGGAACAGTTGAGAAAATTTGAATATGGACTGAATGATAGAAGATAATAGGGAATTATTATTAGTTATTTTAAGTGCGATTATGGTATTATAGTTATGCGGGAAAACAGCCTTAATCTTAGGAAACACATGCTTCAGTGTTTAGGAGTGAAATGTCATAATGTCTGCTCTTTAAGTTCAAATGGTCTAAAAAAAAATTACACATGCATATATTTGTAAAATATGGCAAAATGCTATCAACTGCTGAAGCTAGATGGTGACTATACACATGGTCATTATAATACTCTTTCAACTTTTCTGTGTGTTTAAAATTTTTCATAGTAAAAAGTGAAAATATACAAATAAAAATTTAATTGGATTAAGCTGCCTTAGAATGATAGGGAGTAGGCTGCATTGAATAGGGTAAACACATTTTGAAATTCCTATGGAAGATCAAAACTATAGAATAGCTGAGAATGTGTTCATTATAGTAAATGTAAAAAATATTTTAAAGGCATAGGTACACATGATTATAGCTCTGTAAAAACACATTTACAGGGGGACAAGCACTAGAAATATATGTTAAGTTAGTGGAAATAGAGGTGATCTTTTTTTCAAAATTACTCTTGCTGTAAATATAGCTGTGATAAACATGGGAGTACAGGTATCCCTTCCGCATAAGGGTTTCCATTACTTTGGGTTTATACCCAATAATGGAATTGCTGTATCATATTGTATTTCTATCTGTAGTTGTTTGAGACACCTCCATACTATTTTTCATGATGGCTGTACTAATTTACAGTCCCACCAACAGTGTATAAGGGTTCCCCTTTCTCCACATCTTCATCAGCATTTGTTATTGTCTGTATTTTTGATAATAGCCAGTCTAACTGGGGTGAAATGATGTCTCAATGGGGTTTTGATTTGCATTTCCCTGTTGATTAGTGATGTCAGCATATTTTCTTTCTTTTCTTTTCTTTCTTTTTTTTTTTTGGTGGCTGGCCTTTTCAGGAATACGAACCTGTGTGACCTTACTGTTACAAAGCTGTGGTGTAATCAGCTGGGCTAACCGTGAGCATGTTTTCATATACTTGTCGGCCATTTGTATGTGATCTTTTGAGAAATGTCTATTGAGCTCCTTTGCCCATTTTTTATTCAGGTTTTTGTTTTTGT
>NW_007731390.1:172604-173446 GCF_000696425.1 Galeopterus variegatus | reverse complement strand
CCCATCTGTCTGTAAGTATCAGCAAACGATACTCACTTCAGACCTATTATGCTCTTACAACAGGTTTAGGACAGATTTCAGCCTCCACCTCTCCCATGATTCTGTTATTCTCCATCCAGAACCTTGCCCTAAAGTCTCAGGGAGGAGACATCTCTCATTACTTCTCCTATCCCCACATCGGGACCCAGGCAATTTAGTCTGGCCATACCTTCCCTGCCCTGCCTGGGGAGGGAGCTGAACAGTTTACTTCTCAAGCTTATTTCAGTAAGTCTCCCTCAGTCTTCTTGGTGGGCCAGGTTTTGCAACCCAGACTGCTACTGTGATAGAAAGCAGCCCCACCTCCACAAAGAAATAGGGATTTCCAGAAAGAGAGGGTCAGTCTTGCCCACTTGCCCTGATTCATTACCATCTTTTCATTCTCTATTCCCATCAACTAGCTCAAATTCCATCGAGAAACATTCTCCGTATGGACAGTATGAGCCCACAACTCTATGAGACAGGACGTACGGTGTGTATGTGTACCTATACGTATGTTGTATGTATGTGTATGTGTCTGTGTGTCTGTATGTTGTATGGATATCTGTATGTGTGTTTTGTGTATCTATTTCTATGCCTGTGTGCGTATGTGTATATTTGTATGTATGCTTTGTATGTCTGTATGTTGTATGTATTTGCATGTATATCATATGTTTGTGATGTGTATATTTGTATTATGTTGTGTATGTATTTGTGTATATCTGCATGTACATTGTGTGTGTCTATCTGTCTGATGCATGTGTATGTATGTCATAGGCATGTCCATTGTCTGATGTGTATGTATATTGTGTGTGTGTGTGTGTGTG
>NW_007731390.1:170004-172224 GCF_000696425.1 Galeopterus variegatus | reverse complement strand
GTATGTCATAGGCATGTCCATTGTCTGATGTGTATGTATATTGTGTGTGTGTGTGTGTGTGATGTGTGCTTGTGTCCACATCCAGCTACACTAGCCTGGGATTCATACAATTTCCCTCCATAAGGAAACCTAAAATACAACTGATTTTTAATTTTCATAAGTGTACCATAGTTACGTAAGAGGCTAGCATTAGATTAAGTGCAGTGAAAGGTATACAAGATCTCTTCAGTAAATCTAAAATGTTTCAAAATAAAACGTTTTTAAGAAACAACTGCCCAAATGAGCAGGACAGTGAATCTTCCCCTCTTCCTTAGGTCCAAAACTTTCGAGAGTACTTAACTTTTGTCCCAAGTCACCAAGCTGATTGTGATTTCCTCACCAGAGGAGGTGGCATCAGTCCTGATGCTTCTACAACCACAGCCAGGACAACCCCCAATTTGCAAAACTGGCATTCGTGTTTCACAGTGTGATCACCAGAGATGCAGATCCCCTTCCAGGCCTGTGTCCTAAAACATTCAAAAGAAGACAAAAACAAAAGAAAATTCTTAGAAAAAGACAAAGGAAAGAAGCATAAATGGAAGGGCCAGTGGATAATTTAGGGCAGAACTGCATTTTTAAGGGACTAGGAGAGGGGAGATGGGTCATCCACCTGACTGATTCTCCAGATCTAGGGAAAGGTCTAGAAAAGGAAGAGAAGAAAGCTGCCTGCTCGGCCGACTTGGGCCTTAGATATTCCAATCCTCGCTAGGACCATGTGTGTTGCCATGGGCTCCACATTTCACAGGTGACTATTTTGGGTGTAAATATTCTTCCCCCTCCTCTTCTCCTTACAAATCAATGAAGATTTCTTTGGAGAGGAGTGGATCTGCCCTGCCCTGTTAGGCTGAAACAAGGTGCTCAGCTCCTGGGGGGAGTGGGTGCGACCTTGCTCTCAGCTCACTAAGCAACCTGTTGACGAGCTTATAATTACCAGAACTGTGTGCTACACAATGAATGTTCTCGGGGATTTTAATGATCGAAATGAATGAACACGCTTCAGCATTTGGAAACGTGCTTGAGAAGAATAATTGCTTTAAAGTGTTTCATAAATTGTTGCTAGGAGACCACATCGAGAAAGGCCCTTTTACTTACAACTTGAAGTTCAACTGGCAGGAAATTCTCCCATTCAAAATACAGATAAGCAAATAGAACAATTCAAAAAAGAAAGAAAGGCAGAAACCTGCTGGCTGTTAGAGAAAATTTTCCACCCGAAACAAAATGGAGAACAATGTTGACAGTAGTTATGCATTTGCATCTCAGTTCTTACTAGTTATGTGTTTTGGGGTAATTCTATATGTCTTTTATTCTCAGGTTTTTTTGTCTGAAAAATGAGGATATCAATAGCTCACTCAGGATTAGAGATAACGAACATGTGGATGTACCCAGCACATAATGCTCATCTTTTATTTATTTAAACACACTTGTTCCAAAAGGTTTTGAGGTCACATATAAAATTATTTTCTGTCTTAGTTTGTGTTCCCCCAAAAGCAGGCTCTGACACAAGGAATTGGGTGTAGGTGGCTTATTTGGGAAGTGGTCCAGGGAAATTCAAGTGAAATAGTGGAGAGAGTAAGACTGGAAAAGAAAAGTAAATAAAAGTTGCATCATTGAGCAGAAAAGTCCACTACAGATCAATCCTGCTAGGAACCCTCTGAAGGACCATGCAGAACACACCCCAGGGTTGTCCCGCTGACGGATGGAGAAGCTAAGGTGGTTGTATACTGGCTCTCTTTTCTCAGTGGCTTAAGGTTGCCCTGGGAGCCTTAAATCCCCAGCACTTCTATCATGTCCTGAGCAGTCTAGCAATTTCTAGTGGAACAGGAGAAAACCTTCAGGAACCACAGGCACATGAGGCAGGAACCTGCCAGTGTGCCCAGGAACTGTTGCATTCAAGCTGTACGTAAACTCAGAGTGATATGGGGTAGGCATCCACAGAATCTGCTACACTTTGGATTCAACAAGGTAAAATTAGTTGATGAAGAAATTGACGTCAAATAAAAACAAATACTCTGTAAATGTTGCTGAATCCTTAAAAAGGTTATTTTGTAGTAAGGCTGGCTATAATGACTGATAACATTTTTTTCCCCCTTTTTTTCTAGAATTCAACAAAACAGGCTGGAATTTGGGCAAGGATTCCTTATTTGTGTGAGCAATATACAGTTGAGCAAATCCTCTATATAT
>NW_007731390.1:168565-169439 GCF_000696425.1 Galeopterus variegatus | reverse complement strand
TGTCAGTCCCTTGTTGATCAAGGTCTACGGGCTCTGAAACATTTTTATGGAGTCCAACTGTGGCTGAAGGTCAGGCCTCAAGCATTAAATTTGAAGTTTGGGCACCAAATTATAGTTGTAAATTGCATTCCCATTCTGCATGGTCAAGAAGCACCTCAGCTACTTCCCTACCTAGCAGTCTCTCTACCTGCTGTTTGTCATCAGGATCAGACTTGGCACTCCCTAGTGTGGAAGGGCAAAAGCAGTTAAATGTTACCCTCCAAAATTTTCTCAGTGTGTCTTTCCTCACCCAGCCTTGAGAAGGGCTTTAGCAGCACCATGATATCCCCACAGAAGTGGAAAGCCATGCTTATGGCATAGACAGAAAACAAAGGAATAAGTAAGGGCAATATGTCAGGAGAGGGCAGAAAGGCTGGTAATCCCTCCCCAGTCCCCCAACCTCCCAGCTCCCATTCCAAGAATCATAAAGATGAGGTATGGAAATCTGAGAAGGGATGAATTATTAACAAACAGAAAAGAGACAACCAGACATTATATTTCCCTGACAGAAGAAGACAACACCACTCATAAAGTAGTCTGGCTAAAATATTGAACCCGAGCTTGATCAAAACTCTAGCTTTAACTACCAGTGTATATACAGGAAATGCAGGGGACAGAGTATCATGTTCAATGCCACCACAGGGATGAATGCAAAATCCAGACTGTGGGAAACTCTACAGAACAAACAACCAGATTTCTTCAACAAATAAAGACGAACCTATAGATTAAAAGAGAACTAAGAGGTATATTAACTAATTGCAATATGTGGATCTTATTTAAATAATGAGGATTATTTTAATCTTTATTCAGATTATTTAACAATCATGAATTTATG
>NW_007731390.1:164868-167856 GCF_000696425.1 Galeopterus variegatus | reverse complement strand
ATTTAAATAATGAGGATTATTTTAATCTTTATTCAGATTATTTAACAATCATGAATTTATGCGAAAGGAAATTTGAATAGTGGCTGAATGTTATAATGATACTATGAATAGTATTATGATATGTTAATTATTTGGGTTATGTGGTAATGGTTTATTTTAAAATAAAAACAGTCCATATATATTTTTTTTTTAAAGATGACCAGTAAGGTGATCTTAACCCTTGAGTTGGTGTTGTCAGCACCATGTTCTCCCAAGTGAGCCACCAGCTGGCCCTAACAGTCCCTATCTTTTGAAGATATACAGTCGGATATTAATGGTGAAATTATATATCTGGAATGTTCAAAAAGAACATAGTGGGTAGGAGTGGGTGGGTGGGTTGGTCATGAGGAACACCTGGGGTTCTTACATTATTTTTTTCTACTTTCATATATATTTGAGACTCTCCACAATAAAAATCTAAAAGTACAAAACAAAACAAAGTCAAACTGAACAGGGAAGTGGGCTTCCTCCAAGACATGGCCAGGGGGCATATGAAGTCTGTTTCAGCAGGGCGTGTATTTTGGATCTGAGGATGTGTTCTGCTTGTAAGGAATCTTTGGTTCCCAGCTCTAAAAAAGGATTGGAGTGAGGACCAGAGTGGAGGGAGCAAGGTGCTGCTTCTCAGATTGACACTTGATCTCATGGATCCAGTCCCTGCCATGTGGCCCTTACTCCACTCTGAGGGGACCTGCCTAAGGCTTTTCATCCAAACAAGTTTTCTACACCAGACTGTAAGAAAGTGCTATGAGATACTCCTGAAGGCATGGCTACATTCATGATTATGATAGAGGCGGAGTGGAATTAATGAAATGATTTGGAGCCATTTAAATTTCATTACACTAAAACTACATCATGAAGCTAAAAGAAGTTACCAATAATAATAACAGAAGTTAACATTTATTGAGAGCTGACTCTAGGCTAGGCACTAAATTCCAAAGCTTTGTATGTATCATTTAATTGTCACACATAGCTTTGAGAGTAATCAGGTGAGGAAAATGAGACTTAAAGAGGTTATGTAACTTACCAAAGGCAGCACAGCTGAGACGTAGCCAGGCTGGGATTCAAACCTACAGTGTTAGTTTTCTAGGGCTAGTATAACAAAATACCACAGACTGGGTGTTATGGTTTGAATGTCCCCTTCAAAACTCATGTTGACATTTAATTGTCATTAGATGGTATTAAGAGGTGGGACCATTAAGAAGTGATTAGGTTATAAGGGATCTGCCCTCATAGATGGATTAATGCCATTATCACAGCAGTGGGCTAGTTATCGGTGGAGTGGGCTCCTGATAAAAAGGATGAATTTGGCCCAGTTCTCCCTCTGTCTCACGTGCTAGTTATGCTTTCCACTCTTCCACCATGGGATGACCCTTGCCAGATGCCAGCACCATGCTCTTGGACTTCCCAGACTCCAGAACTGTGAGAAATAAGTTTCTTTTCTTTCTAAATTACCCAGACTGTGCTATTCTGTTATCGCAGCAGAAAATGGACTAAGACACTGGGTAACCTAAACAACAGAAACTTATTCTCTTACAGTTCTGGAAGCTAGAAGTCTGAGATTATGGTGTCATGGGGTGGGTTCCTTCTGAGGGCTGAGGGAAGGATCTGGCCCAAGCCTCTCTCTTTAGCTTGTAGTTGGCTGTCTTCTCCCTTTGCTTTCACATGTTCTTTCCTCTCTATGCGTCTGTGTCCAAGTTTCCTCTTCTTATAAAAATACCAGTCATATTGGATTAGGTACCCTAATGATCTTACTTTAATTTAATTACCTCTTTAAAGACCCTATCTCCAAACGTGATTACATTCTGAGATACTGGGGGTTAGGACTTCACATATGAATTTTGAGAGGACACAGCTTAGCCCATGACATCTGCATAGCCCAATTCCAGAATCCACACTTCTCACCCTCTTCACCAAATTGCTTACACCCAAAGGGGCACTGTCTTGGATAAAACCACAGAGTCACTCAACTCACATGTGGAATTGTGGGAGTATGCCACCTGTGGCCCCTCAATGCACTGTTGCTCTCAGTTAAAAGTCCATGGGTTACAGCTGAGGGGGTTCCCTAACATCTTGCAATCAGAATGAGAAGAAAAAAACATTTACTTGGGTGCTGGATGGGCAAAGTGATTCTCCTGTACATGCCTTGGTCTCAGTGGGTTCAGTTACTAATTCCTCAGGGACCTTGCCTTCTCTGTGATCTTCTTCTCTTCCTATACTTTGAACCTCTCACTTTCTACTCCCTTTTCCTCAAAGCCTATAAACACCCTTCTTAAAGACAAAAGCAACTTTGAGTACCACATGTTTCCATGTCCCCCTCCAGTGGCTGCTTTCTTGATCTCCTTCACTTCTTAACCAAAACTTTCTGAAGGATCCATCTGCCTTCACTCTCCCCACTTACCTTCCTTCCATTCAATACTTGACTTTTCACCATAAATATCCACTTCCACCATGCTTCTCATCTCCTAATTTCTAAATCCACTCGTAACTTCTTAATCATTTTTACTCTATTTCTTTGTCATATTTGACCTGTCCCTTCTTGAAACTCTTCTCCACCAACACATTACTTAGGGTAGGCTAAGTTATGTGGCCTCCCAAATCTCAGTGGCTTAACACATCAAAGGTTTATTTCTCATTCATGCAAAACTGGATGCTGTAGGGTCGTCCATGTGGTGACACCATCAACCAGGCTATTTCCATCTTACATCTCTGTTAAATCAATAAACAGGCCTCCATAATTGCTAAGACAGAGGAAGATAGAGCTGGAAGGTCACCTACCGGCTCATAAATGCTTCAGTCCAAAAGTGACACCTGTCACTTCCACTGACAGCCCATTGGCCATAACTAGTCACATGTTCCGCTTAACTACAAGGGAGATAGAAAATGCGGAAGAGCCTGTGGATATGCAGTGAAGAGTAAATGTTTCCACAACAATGACTTCTATAAAAAAAA
>NW_007731390.1:163795-164165 GCF_000696425.1 Galeopterus variegatus | reverse complement strand
CAGACGGGTCAGCACTTTGACAACCCAAAAGAGGGGCACATAAACCAGGGAGATCTTTTTACAAAAGTCAAATTCAGCCATGCTTTTCACCAGCTTTAAATCCTTCCATGGTTCCCCAGTACCTTCAGATGAAGCTCAGACTCCTCAAATGGCAAGCAAAGCCATTTTAATCTTTGAGACCCTCATCTCATGCCTCAGGCCCTTCACAGAGGCTAAACTCTCTGCCTGGAAAGGCTTTCTAACTCCTCCTCACATTCCAAAGCTTATAGCAACAATCACCTCCTATGGAAGCCTTCCCTAACCTTCCAGCTTCTTCTGAGCTCCCCTGGAACAAGGGAAGCAGTAGGTTAATCCTTTCAGAATCCTCAGG
>NW_007731390.1:155100-162033 GCF_000696425.1 Galeopterus variegatus | reverse complement strand
GGCTTCTCAGGGTATGAGCTTATACCCTGACCATTACTTCTTTTTAGACACATAATTCCTTCTTTGTGTCCTAAATTCAGCTATGGTCTATTAAGATCATGACCACTGCATTTTTTACCTCAATGAGTCACTGAGTCATTTTCAGTATACAGTTGTTTTCATTTGTTGTTCCATCTGATTCAATAAACTCCATTAATTGATTTGCTTGATAAAATAATAATAATAAGTTGTTGATTTCCATTGTCTAATCATCCTCTAACTCATGGCTCCCACGCCCTGGGCACCATGCCCATTCCTCCACGTGCACTGGTACCCTCAGCCTGCCTGTTATGTCACAGTATGATAGAATAACCCTGCTTTCACCTGCTTCTACCCTGTGCATCTTCTCTATCACAATATGGAGTCTATGTGTGTGCATGTGTGTGTGTGGGAGAGAGAGAGAGAGAGAGTAAGAGAGAGAAAGAGTAAAAGAGAGAGAGGGAGAGAACAAGCCAGCTGGCTTAAGCAATAAGAGGTATGTTGTGTGTGAGCTTACGAAACTGAAAACTCCAGAGGTAATGTTCAGCCTCAGTTCAGATACCAAACTCAATCTCTTCAGCAATCTCCAGAAGATAAACATGCATACTGAACATTTCATTAATTTAGTACAGTTTAGTGAAGATTTGCGCATTGCCACAACGGGTCCCCTCGTGCAGCAGACATCTTTCTGCCTTTGCATTGTGGCCGCACTCCCTTCCCTCCACCGCCCTGCCCTTCCCTGTTTCCACTCTCTCTTAAGAACAATACAGTTCCTCTCCTGTCTCATGCAGAGCAGTTTAGCACGTGTCTTTTCTTGATGGAGAAGGCCCATGGGACTTCACCTTCACCCCAAATGTCATTTCAAAGTATTTNCAGAATAGGGTAGAGAGATGCATACTTTAATTTATATTTATTTATATAATATGTTCAAGAAGCTTGATATGACAACAGATTAATCATCTCTTACTAAGTAGCATGTTTCAGATCTACCCATCCCAGAGATGAGTAGTTAGGCCCCATCAATCCTATTTAAGGCTTTAGAAAGTATTGAATAGAGAGGTGACCAAATAGCTCATAGTCTGTCTTCTATCTATTTGCCTCATTTGCCATTTGGAGAGAGAAAATACTCTATCAGGCTTTCTGACTCTAGTAACCTTGGACAAAAAAGGAAATATGTCTGTAGAGCAGTGCTGTCCAGTAGAACTTTCTGTGATGATGGAAATGTTCTATATCTGTACTGTGGTCACTAGTTACATGTGGCTAGTATGTGCTTGAAATGGGACCAGTATGGCTGAGGAACTGGATTTTTCATTTTATTTAATTTTAATGAATTTTCATTTAAATAGCTACACGAGGCTAATGGCTACTGTATTGTACAATGCAGCTCTGAAATATATGGCTGCAGCCAGAAAAAGGGGCCAACAGAGCCTCCAAATAATCAAAAGTGTGATAAATGGATGGCAAAGTATTTGGATCCAAAAACCACAGGCCATGATCTTGGCTTCACCACTTACTAGCTACATAAAACACTTCTCTATTAGACCNTTCTTGATGGAGAAGGCCCATGGGACTTCACCTTCACCCCAAATGTCATTTCAAAGTATTTCTTCTAATCAAATAGAGAGCTCTCCCTCAGAGGCTTGTGGTTACCAACATTTTCTCCACCTCATTACTTGCAAGTCCTCACAGTGTTGCCATTTGGCTCTGGATAAAGCTTGTGCCTCAGGCCCCAAACAAGAAGAGTTGACAATTAGTCCAGCACAGGGCTTATTCACAGAAAATCATCCCTTGGGAGAGGAGCCTGTCCTATTTATCTCACTGAGCTGCAGCAGTGCCCAGAATAGTGTCCAGCACACATAATGGATAGTTGATACTGTTGGTGGAATACAGAGTAGTTTGAGTGATTAATCAGCATCTCTTATGAGACAGGGAAAAGATGATACACAATACGTGGAGAAAGACAGGGTCTAGAAGGGCCAGAGGCCAGGCAAGATGAGTAAAGGGCGACCAGCCCCTTGGGTGGAGGTGATTTTTTTTAATCCCTACAAAAGTGTCCATTTCTGTGCATTTAGTGCCTTTGGTAACTACATATTTCCTTTGCATCTTTGAGCTATGGTCTGAATATTTGTGTCCCCCCAGAATTTATATGTTGAAACTTAATCCCCAATGCAGTGGATTAGTGCCCTTACAAAAAAGGCTGAGGAAGCTTGCTCACCTCTTCTGCCTGTGAAGACACAGAGCGAAAGTGCCATCTATGAAGCAGAGAGCCCTCACCAGACACTGAAGCTGCTGGTGCCTTGATCTTGGACTTCCCAGCCTCCAGAACTGTGAGCAATAAATTTCTGTTGTTTTCAAATTATCTAGTCTAAGGTATTTTGTTACAGCAACCCCAGACAAAGACACCTTGATTTTATTTCATTCTTTGTGGAAATGTACGCCTATGGGATTTATTTTATGGGAAATCAACATGTTCTAAACTAACCCAAGCTAATCTGGCCACTCAACAATCGCCAGGTTCTTTGGGTAAATATCAGCAGCCTTTGGAGGTTACAGGTGGATGGTTGCATACATCCTCTACCTTACAACCTCCACACCAGGTGAGGTCTTACACAAAATTCTGCCAAAGCTACAAATATTTACTAGCCAGCGGGTACAAGAACAGTCCTATAAGTGGTTCTGGAGGCTTTTCAAAAGACGCATTTTTTGCCTTAGTTACTACAAGTAACACAAGCATGATAAAGTGGACATGAGAATCAGCTAAGACTTTTGTAGGGTAAAGTCACAGCCTACATGAAGGAGGAAGACTAGACCAAGGGAGTACTAGACCTTAAGTACCAAAAGTATGACCAATGAGCTTGCTGGATCTATATACCTCATTTATGCAAGAGGAGTGGGGTTTCTATCTTTCCAGCCAACCATATGTCCTGAACCACCTCTCATCTTACCTATTGCTATTGTTTGAATGTCTCCTCCCAAACTCATTTTGAAATTTATTTGACATTGTAACAGTATTAAGGAGTGGGATCTTTAAGAGATGATTAGGTCACGAGGGCAGAGGCCTCATGGATTAATGTCATTACCACAAGAGTGGGTTAGTTGCAGTAGGAGTGGGCTCCTGATAAAAGGACAAGTTTGTCCCCCATTTTTTTCTGTCTTGAGCACTGGCTTCTGTTTTCCACCCTCCTCCATGGAATGACCCTCCTCAGATGCAGCCCCTCAATACTGGTCTTCCTAGCCTCTAGAACCATGAGCCAAGTAAACTTCTTTCCTTTATAAATTACCTGTCTGTGGTATTCTTATAATAGCAGAAAACAAACTAAGACACCTATTCAAAAATATTTTTACCATTCCTTATACTAACCAAAAACCCTCAGGTGTTTTGATAAGGATATTTGAAGTACTACGTAGCCATCTTTGGGTGTTAATTCATGATAAGAGTATTTTCGAAAGTTAACCGGTTATATATTAGAGTTCATGTAAACACATATGAGTATATGTCATATCATTTATTAAAAGTATTTGCAAATACAGACAATGTAACATAAAAAATAATATCTGTTTCATGATGGGACAGCAGTTGTGGAGTTATAAGGATAAAGCAAAAGTTCTCTTTTGGTAGTAGCAGTAGCAGGAACCCAAGTTGCAGAATCTCATGGGAAAGGGGATAAGGCACAGGTGGGACTGGAGTCTGGCAGAAGGTCAACTGATAATCCAGAACTTTCCTCTGCTGAAACATGAAATGACTTGTGTTTGTTTTTATGTTGGAGTCTGTTCCATCATCCCTGGACTTGCAAGAACCTATTTAAGCCCTCCTTGTATAACTCCCCAGTTTAGAAGGGGTGGTTTATTCTCCTGCTGTCAGCACAAATGTAAGAATTAGGAACACATCTGATTGCACCTGCAACCACAATTAGCCATAAGCACCCTCCGACAATGGCAAAAGCCATTAAGCGTGCCTGCAATTAAGTAATTGCAGGCATCTTCAGTTGCATCATTAGTCACATGAGTAATTTTATGGTTGCCATGGCTACCTCCACCCAACAAGTGACACTAGATCTGCAAACTGACCCCCACTTCTCCAATTTTGTAAAAATCATGTGCTCTTTTCCAATTATTTCACACAAGTGAATGGGGAATGTTTGCAAATACAAACTATTTAATGTCAAATTAAAAGAAATTGTCACCCTGGTTCATGTGTGTTATCTTTTTTCTTTTTTTCTGTCATTTGACATACAACAAAGCAAAGCAAGCTATTTTTTTTTTTTTCTGGGAGAATAACTCACTTGTGGTATCTAGGTGACAATATAATCTTTCATTTGTATATTCTGTCCAATAAAGAAGGTTTATTTCACACCATAGTTATCATTTTCCCAATTTGAATTTCTGCTACAAATTTTCAACTTCTAGAGCTTTACTTTCTATGAGAATTGAACTGTTTGGATCTTTTTTCCAGAGGGTTTTAATCTGAAAGGAAAATGGGTCCAGAGACGTAGAGAGAGAGTTCCTGCTTGGAGAAGGATGATCTGTAGAAATGTCATTGAGAAACATATTCTTAATAAATCACCAGCCTGAGAATGAAACATCATGTTATCCTAAATCCTCAGAAATGCATACCCACATAATAGATCAGAATAGGGTAGAGAGATGCATACTTTAATTTATATTTATTTATATAATATGTTCAAGAAACTTGATATGACAACAGATTAATCATCTCTTACTAAGTAGCATGTTTCAGATCTACCCATCCCAGAGATGAGTAGTTAGGCCCTATCAATCCTATTTAAGGCTTTAGAAAGTATTGAATAGAGAGGTGACCAAATAGCTCATGGTCTGTCTTCTGTCTATTTGCCTCATTTGTTATTTGCCTCATTTGCCATTTGGAGAGAGAAAATACTCTATCAGGCTTTCTGACTCTAGTAACCTTGGACAAAAAAGGAAATATGTCTGTAGAGCAGTGCTGTCCAGTAGAACTTTCTGTGATGATGGAAATGTTCTATATCTGTACTGTGGTCACTAGTTACATGTAGTTAGTATGTGCTTGAAATGGGACCGGTATGGCTGAGGAGCTGGATTTTTCATTTTATTTAATTTTAATGAATTTTAATTTAAATAGCTACACGAGGCTAATGGCTACTGTATTGTACAATGCAGCTCTGAAATATATGGCTGCAGCCAGAAAAAGGGGCCAGCAGAGCCTCCAAATAATCAAAAGTGTGATAAATGGATGGCAAAGTATTTGGATCCAAAAATCACAGGCCATGATCTTGGCTTCACCACTTACTAGCTACATAAAACACTTCTCTATTAGACCNTTCTCTCCAATCTCTTGGCTCTGCCTTCTGCTATTCTTCTGGTTTCAGTTGTGGGTTCTATGTGGTAACAATATGGCAGCAGCAGACCGAGTGCCTACCAACTCTCAAATCTACCTTCAGGGTAAAAAGTGAGAGTCTCTGTCACACATGTTTTATGAGGATCTTTCATTGTCTCTGGAACAAGTAGCCCTGCCTAAATAAAGTCCACAATCCCCCCTGGAGCCTGGAGTTAGCTCAGCCTCACCCAAGCCACAGGGACTGAGAATGATGAGCTTGGAGGTGGGGGAGTTGGAGAGCTGGGGGAACTGGGGGATGGTTCCCAGAGGTAAAGCTGAGTACTTCCCAGAGGAGGGTGAATTGATGTAGAAAAAATAACAATAACAGATGTCCTCCAGAGTCCTGCTTTGAAAGACAAGAGCCCTGACCCCTTGAGTAATCACAGCTGAAATGATTCCAATTCAATTAAATTCAACTCATTTCAACAAACACACCCCTAAGACAACCTGGGAGCCTTCTGTTACTAACCAGATGCTTGTAGTAGTCATTAAAATGTACCTCACTTTGGAAATGTATCTGGCCTTCCACCTTCATACATAGTATTGTTTATACAAGAGACGAGAGTTAGTATTTTCCACTAGCTGGTTCTGTGATATTTGTATCCTTTAGGGATTGTGCTAAAAATGGACTATAGTTTAGGGATTGTGCCACGAGGGATTGTGCCACAAATGGACATAGATTCATTTCCACTTGATTGAATGACTTAAGTGGCAAAAGTCCCAAAGGTCACTCATTCATGCCGATAATACTGCTTGGAAATTCCAAACACATTCTGCCAGTTCGCTTTCTTTACACTGTTATTTTCTGGAGATAGGAAGAATTGGGTTAGTAGAATAGCAGTTTCTTTATTCATTCAACAACAATTATAACACAGCTATATGTCAGGAATGGTGCTTGGTACTGAAAGAGTCCATGAAGAAAGCCAGAATCTATACACGAGTGTTGTAGGCAGAAAAAGCACTGGACTTAAAGTCAGAAGACCTGTGTTCNCACAGGCCATGATCTTGGCTTCACCACTTACTAGCTACATAAAACACTTCTCTATTAGACCAAGTTGCATTTAAAGATATCATGCTGGTGGTAGGGTGGATATTAGAGAGAAACCAGAGAAGATCACAGTGAACCATCTTGTCTTCCTGTTGCCTGGGTGTCTATGCTCTGTACTATAGAAAACTGTTCAGATAAAAATACTGAAGGGGGAGTGAGAGGAGAAATGTTCTTATATGATTTAGGACCCTCAACTACAACTGGCAGAAAAACCCAATCTAACCCAAAAGGGAGGCTGGCTGGTTAGCTGTTGGTTACAGTATGGTGTTATCACACCAAGGTCAAGGGTTTGGACCCCTGTATCAACCAGCTGCCAAAAATAAATAAATAAACCAAAAAGAGATACTATGGGTTTATATTTTAATAGAAAAATCCCTAGTTAGTGATTGCTTCAGGCTAGTGGATTCAGACTTCAATCAGTCATTTGGATTTAGTTTCTCTCCAATCTCTTGGCTCTGCCTTCTGCTATTCTTCTGGTTTCAGTTGTGGGTTCTAT
>NW_007731390.1:151337-154055 GCF_000696425.1 Galeopterus variegatus | reverse complement strand
TCTATACACGAGTGTTGTAGGCAGAAAAAGCACTGGACTTAAAGTCAGAAGACCTGTGTTCAAGTTCTGATTTTGCCAGTAATTATCACTGTGATTTGGAGACAAAAGCCTCATTTGGAAGATTTCTAAAAATCCCCTGAGCTGGAAAATTTTCTGGTTCCATGAAAGGTTAGATCTCCATTAGTATGACTAAGGCCTGCTGCCTGACCTTTGAGAACTAATGGGCAAGTAGAAAAACACGCCTTCACCCTCAGAATTCAGCATGCAGGCCTCCTCTGGGATTCAAGCTGAGAGGATCAAATTAAAGTAAGAGACACAAAAGGAGCTTTTCATTAACTCTTAGAAGTTGTTTTTCTCCTTGGGACCAACTCAGCACAAAAGAATCCCCGGGAGCCTGGGCACACCCACACCGCAGGGTGGATTCAGAGACAGAGGAGTCTTGCAGAATGAGTAGGAATTCACCAGCATGAGAGGAATGGGGAAGGGAATTCCAGGCCTTTGATAGGCTTGGGACAAGGCAGAACTGCAGCTGTAAGGCTGATAGCAGTGGTGGTAGGCCTGGGGGTGAAGGAGGAGTGGTTACCAAGAGGCAAACACACTCTCCTCAGGTAGGCTTTGGATATCTGTGGTCTCAACTTCTCTGAGTTCCATAATCTTCTATATAATTGCTTACCTAAAATTTCTACTGGAGTCCTCACTGGCACTTTAAATACAACAGTTCCAAACTGAACTCATGACCTACCTCTATTTCCACATCCAACAGTCTGATTTCTCTCAAGTTTGCCCTCTCTTAGTAAACAGAACAACTGTATTGAGTTGCTCAATTCAGAAACCTAGGATTCCATCCACTGATAATTGTCTGTTTCTTTCTGATCTATTCCCAAGTCCTGCTTGTTTTACTTCTCAAATTGGTTTACTTTCCATCTCAACACCTGACCTGTTCTGAACATCTTGATTACCTCTCCTCTGGAATACTCCAACAGCTTCCTAACTGGTATCCTTGCATCCACTATAGTAATGTGTCCAATACTTTCTAAAAGTATACCCAAAGTGATATTTTAAACATGCTAATCTGATTGTGCCATTCCTCTGATAAAACTTTGCAGTGACTTTCAGTCCTCTTAACCAAAAGCAACACACACACACACACACACACACACACACACACACTTCCTGTCTTTGTAGAATTTACAATATAGAAGCATTAATCAAATATACCAAGTCATAAAATTTCAAGGAGTTGAAGGAAAGATGCATGGCAGTATGTACTGTCTCACCTAGGCAGGGATATTAGGAAAGGCTTACCAGAGGAAGTGAAATTTGAGCTGAGATCTAAGGGTGAATAAAATTTTATTAGATGAAGAGGTGAGAGAGGAGTATTCCAGACAGATGGAGCAACATGTTCAAAGAACTGTATAACAGGAGGGAAGAGGCTGAAAGAATGCTAGTGTGATCAACCTCATGAGGGAAGTGTGGCTCAAGAAGGTAGAGAGGTAGGCAGTCTGTGTAGACCATGACTTTATCTTAAAGTAAATGGAAAATAATAAAATGTTTTTCTGGATATAAGATTCTTGATTGACAGTTTTTATTCTTTCAGCACTTTGGATATTTCATCCCATTACCTTCTGGCTGCCATCATTTCTGATGAGAAATCAGCTGTTGATCTTATTAAGATGCCCTTGTACATGATGAGTCATTTTTCTCTTGCTGCTTTCAGAGTTTTCTCTTTGAAAATTTATGTGTCAGCATTTTTACCATGATGTGTCTGGCTGTAGATATACTTGCATTTGTTCTACTTGGAGCTCACTGGAATTCTTGGATTGTAGATTTCTCTGAGCCACTGTTTATTTTTCTTTATTCTTTTTTCCCTCTCTTCTTTAGTCACATAATCTCTATCAATACATCTTTAAGTTTGCTAATTCTTTTTTCTGCCAGTTTAAATCTACTGTTAAATCCTTCTCATGAAATTCTAATTTCAGTTATTGTACTTTCCAAATCCAGAACTCCAATTTTCCATTTGGTTCTTTTTTATACTTTCTATCATTTTACTGATATTCTCTATTTGATGACACATTGTCAGTACACTTTTCTTAAATTAACTTCATTAAGCATGGTTTTCTTTAGTTCATTGAACATATTTGTAATGCCTGCCTTGAATGTTTTGTCTATCAAATCTGACATCTGGGCCAGCCTTCTCAAGGCAGTTTCTATTGCCTGTTTTTATTTCCTGTATGGGTCATACTTCCCTATTTCTTTGTATGTCTTTGTATGGTCATTTTAGATAATATATTGCAGCAATTGTGGATATTGATTTCCCAGCCCTCCACCCCAGAGCTTGTTTTTGTTATTATTTGCTGTTTTTTCATTTAGTAACTTGTCTGGATTATTTTAGTAAGGTCTATTTACCTCAGAGGTGTGAAGCCTCTGATATTGCTTCTCAGAGGACATACACAGCTTTGGATATGTGAAGTCACCATGGCATGACGGTAGTTTTAGCAGGTCTCTGTCTGTTTCCCTGATCTCTTGTTAAGCTACTTGGTTTTGTTAGATGCCACTAATTGCCAGCTGATTGTTTTATTGTTTTTGGCAATTTCCTGGGACAGAAATTGCTCTACAATCTAATCCAATTAAATTTCATACCCAAGGATAATTTCTTTTTTTTTTAATTGAAATATAATTGATCGTACATATCTGTGGGGTACAGAATTGAATATCAAT
>NW_007731390.1:149427-150374 GCF_000696425.1 Galeopterus variegatus | reverse complement strand
TATGAGTGAGGACATGCAGTATTTCATTTTCTGTGCCCAGCTTATTACACTTAACATAATTTTCTCCAAGTTCATTCATTTTGCTACAAATGGAAGAATTTCATTCTTTTTTATGGCAGAGTAGTATTCTATTGTGTATATATACCACATTTTCCTTATCCAGCCATCTGTTGATGGACATTTAGGTTGGTTCCAGCTCTTGACTATTGTAAATAGAGCTGTGATAAACATAGGAGTGCAGGTTTCCCTTTGACATGATTTCCATTCCTTTGGGTATATACCCAGCAGTGGGATTACAGAATCATACAGCAGTTCTATCTATAATTGTTTGAGAACCTCCATACTGTTTTCCATAATGGCTGCACTAATTATAGCCCCACCAGCAGTGTACAAGGGTTCCCCAGGGGTAATTTCTGAGCCCAGTCTTTGATGTTTGTTCTGACCTCAAGAGAGTTCTTCTTAGCTATCTCTTTCTCTGATTCTTTCTGGTAAACTAGCTAGCTTTCTGGTAAACGGCCTTCTCTTAACTACTTACTACCGAAATTTTCACTGTTCTTGTAAGAATCTTTAGACTTGAACTTCCCCACATTCTGCTTCAAATAAAGTCAGTTTCTCTGGGGAGAGCTTCAGAGCTCTCCATTCTTATGAACTGCCTCTTCCCTAAGGCAAAAATCTCTGAGCCATTGCTCCGAAGATGGGGGCAGTGACAGCAGCCTGTTTTTCTTGGATTGACACCTCTGCTTTACAAACAGGGTGCAAGATGATGGTGGTAGCCTCTGGTCTTGTCTTGCCTCTCCCAGCATGAAATCTCCACCTTACAAGCAAGCTGAAGCTAGGACCATTGTGACCCCAGTATTCTTGGCCTGCCATGTCTAGGATAGAGCCTCCATCTGTGAGTAGGAACTGGATAGAGGAAGAAAGCCCCTGACCTCTCAACCACACTCACC
>NW_007731390.1:146752-148880 GCF_000696425.1 Galeopterus variegatus | reverse complement strand
GTATGGCCAGGTTAGACCTTCAGTCATCAAGCTGAGATAGGAAGGGAGGAAGGAGACAGTAAGTTTGCCAAAGACTCTTGCTGTTCTTATCAAGATCTAGTAGACTTCCGTTAATAAATGTTTCTTCATTTTCTGTATGCCCTGAGGACAATTTCCAGGGATTTAAATGGTTGGGTTTTTTGTTTGTTTGTTTTTGTTTTACATAATGTTCACTAATTATGGCTGTTTCTCTGAGGAGTGGGTCCATAGAGCTCCTCACACCCTTGTTCCAGAAGTGGGACTAATGAGAGGTTTAAGGAGGGATCTTAAGCATGATCAGAAGATCCTTCTGGCGTTGGGTGGAGATCAAAAGGAGATCAGCGTGTAAGTAGAAATGCCAGTTAGAAGATAAATGGAGTTGTATAAAAGAGCAATAACGGTGACTAAAGTGGTGGTGTGAAGACAGTGAAACATACAGGGACCACATCCTTTGTTCATCATTGTAATCCCAGCACCTCACTCCTGGTAGGTACCCAGCAATTACTGGCTGAATGAAAGAATGAATGACTGCCGTACACTTTGGAATTAAACCTACACATTA
The DNA here is from genome assembly GCF_000696425.1 of Galeopterus variegatus. NCBI lineage: Eukaryota > Metazoa > Chordata > Mammalia > Dermoptera > Cynocephalidae > Galeopterus > Galeopterus variegatus. Next base: position 148,300 of record NW_007731390.1, on the reverse strand, counting down.
TCAAGCTTCTTATCATTGACTTCTCTTTTGCTCTGATCCTAGATCACAGCAAGACTTGTTTTGTGGAAAGAATTGAAAAGTTATAGTAGGAATTCTAGTGTATCAGGAAGCCTTTATATGTGCTCAGACAGGTCACCTCCTCTGAGCCAGGAAAGCTTCACAGAACAGAAAACATTTTATCAGGCCTTGAAAGGTAATGCTGATGATGCTATAGAGAAAAAGGGAAAAAAAAATCTCAAACTCTGCTGACTACTTTTTGTTTTTAAACAAAAGCAACATTTTAATTAGCAGAAAGTCTCTGGAATATTTGCCGCATTTATAATCCTAACAAATTTATCTTTGTCCTTTCCTTGGTGTCCTTAAATGTAAATTAAGGAGGTTGAGTGAGCTGATCTGTACAGATCCAGACAGCTCTAACATTCTAAGATTCTATGTATCCATGAATAGAAATCTGCAAGGAATAAATTATGGAAGGAACAAAATGCTCTTTCTACCAGATGCTAAACTTGAACCAAGACCAATGTATTTAATTTGGGTTACTTGTTTCCTTCTTGCCCTTGAACTTCCCACACATGAAACTAGAGTATGGAAAAGAACAGAGAAAAAATGGTTTTATTGAGCAAATAATCTCTATTTTGGTCATTGACAGAGATCAAAAAATTCCAGCAACATCTAAATGAACAAACAATAGCCCAATGTGCTGCCCTCTTCCTGTACTTGTTTAATTTCTAGTAACAATTTCCATTTTCAATTGCTTTTCAAAATATTTTGGTGATATATCCTTTGAAAATCTTGTGAAATATATAAGCACTCTCTACACACACATAGAAAAATGTACGTATCCACAAATATCCATGTAACTTGAGGAGGTTCCCAAACTTTTAGGGCCCAGGGTTCCAGAGTAAGTTTATATTGTGGTTTACAATTTACAAAGGGCATTTTCATATCTTGTTTAACACCTACAGCTCTGTGAGTAAAGCAATATTAGCCCCATCTTGCATATGAAGAAATTGGACCTCAGAGGGGTTTACCATTCATATTTTTCCAGAATGGTGAGAAAACGCACCGAGGCTGCGTTTTACCCAGAGTGTTGATAGCCTCCTATGCTATGGGGAGGGAAATCAAAGCCTATGTTCTGCCCAAGATTGATTCCCTAAGGAGAGACTCCTTCACTCCAATGAAGATGAGGCACCAAGGGGTTATACCTCTCCTTCACTTCAGGGGCGACAAGAAAATTGCCATGTCCCTGAGCCTAAGAAGAAGAAAAAGACAGAAGAACAATTTTTAGAAGTTAACTCTAACTCAAATTTTCAGCCTACATTCATGTCACTAAATCTGATTGGTCAAGAAAAAAAGTGCAATTTCTGAATTTATTTCAAAATTATCTCGAATTGTCAATGCTTCTGAACACCTGGCAAAATCAAATGTATGCCCTCTGTAGAGAAAAATACCTTCATTCTAGACCACAAAGGGTTCCACATATAATATTTCAAATAAATGAGCAGCACACAGTCAAAAATAATCAAGCCCACAAGCAAGGCACTTTGA
>NW_007731390.1:137421-146627 GCF_000696425.1 Galeopterus variegatus | reverse complement strand
CAGAAGAACAATTTTTAGAAGTTAACTCTAACTCAAATTTTCAGCCTACATTCATGTCACTGAATCTGATTGGTCAAGAAAAAAAGTGCAATTTCTGAATTTATTTCAAAATTATCTCGAATTGTCAATGCTTCTGAACACCTAGCAAAATCAAATGTATGCCCTCTGTAGAGAAAAATACCTTCATTCTAGACCACAAAGGGTTCCACATATAATATTTCAAATAAATGAGCAGCACACAGTCAAAAATAATCAAGCCCACAAGCAAGGCACTTTGACCAAGGACCTTTAGAAACCACAGAACAAATGAACAACATAACCAGACTTTTGCAGGTTTCTAATGTCGGAATTATGAGACAGGTTATAAAACAACTATGTCTTCTCTTTTTAATAGCTAAGGAAGGGAGGGTTTTTGTGTGTGTGTTTTTTTAATTTCTGGAGGAAGTGCACTTCTGATTGGAGAAAAAAGAATAAGAAACAAGAAACTATAAAAAGTAAACTAATATGTTTTAAAAAGAACTAAAAAGAATGTCTACAAATAAAAATAATAATAACCAAAACTAAACACTCAATAACATATTAAATATAACTAAAAACAAAATAAATGAACTAAAAATAGGTTAGAATAAATTACCCAGAATATCATGAGATAAAAATATGAAAAATATGAGCATTAAGAGATATAAAGAATGGAATGAGGAGGTCTGATGTATACTCTGTTGAAGCTCCACTAGAAGGAGACAGAATGATCTGTTTTTTTTCTCTTGTCTCTTTATTTTTTATTATAAAATTATTTAAACATACATGGAAGAAAAAAGTAGAGAATAGTATTATAAACCCTATATACCCATCACCCAAATCTCATCATTATTGAGATTTTGCCACATTTGTTCATCTTCTTTCCTTTTCTTTATTTCTTTCTTTATTAATATAGTTTAAAGCCATTCCCAGAGACCATATCATTTTGCCCTCAGAGGCAATATTTGAATACTGAATTACTGAGAATGTTCTAAAACCAATTAATACACAAATACCATACACACAGATTCAAAAATTCAAATCATTCCCAAGCAGGATAAAGAAGAATAAATTCACACTTGGACATTTGGTACAAAAACTTCAGAACACCAAGACAAAGAGAATCCAAAAAGCAGCCAGGGGTTTACATACCCAGGCAGTTAATAAATGACAGAGTCAAGTGTCCTTTCAGGGTCATTTAGTTCTAAATTCAGCATCTTCCCTCAGTACTACACTAAGCCTCTATACCATAAGCCCCTTGATTCAGAGAGTTTATATATTTACGTCCTGTTTCAGAACTGGGGCCAGAAGAACTAATGTCCAGTCCTTTACTGGTCTGTTTTTACCTAAGGATTTATATACTAGGCAGGGACTTTACAGCTCAATGACTTTAAATCTTCATTTTATAAATGAGAAAATGGGTCCTAAGTGAAGAGACTTGCTAAGGATAACAGCTAATATTTCATTGCCTGGATAGCCAGGAAGTTCATGCTTGTGATGGAAACTGCTAACCATACCCAAAATTTCTGGAGAGAGCTAGCTACAAGGAAGAAATTTTTAAAGATGGGGGAAAATTCCATCTGATTGGAAAAAGTTGGGCTTTATAAATATCTCTTTCTGGGCCAGCCCGGTGGCACACTGCTACAGTGTGCTGCTTGGGAGCGCAGCGGCGCTCCTGCCGAGGGTTCGGATCCCACATACAGACCGGCCGTTCACTGGCTGAGCGAGGTGCGGGCACAACACCGAGGGTTGCGATCCCGTTGCCGGTCCCGGTCCGGTACGGGTGCGACACTGAGGGTTGCAATCCGTTGCCGGTCACGAAAAAAGACAAAAAATAAATAAATAAATAAATATCTCTTTCTTTAATTTCCTAATGAGAAAAAGTAACTGGATGTTCTTAAAACCAGCAGGTGAAAAAATGAATGAATGACTTTTCTCTGGGAAGATTAGGAGTAATAAAAGAATTGGTAGAGTAAAAGCCACTAATGTCCGAGGATTAAAGGAGTCATGAGAGTAGACAATAAAGTGACATTTAATTCCAGCCTAGGTCAGACATTTTTGGAAAGTGTGAGCTGTACAGAATATTTTAATCTTTGTAAATTGAGGATTCAACAATTGATGAGCTGAGGATTCACCATAAAGTTACCAATATATTTTTAAATAGCACTTTTTCCCCCCAATTTTTAGAAGTTACCCATGTTTATTAGAGGAATTTCAGAAAATAGTGAAAAATATACACAATAAAGTAAAAATCATCAATAACACAATAACTAAGAGTTGACTTTGCTAATGTATTATCGTTCCTTCTCATCTTCCATGCACGTAAGTATGTTTTTACAGCTATCACTGTGCTAGACATCCCTATTCATAAATCTTTGATGACAATGCTATTCATTTCCTTTAAATAAATTCCTAGAAGTGAGGTTATAAAGGTGAGAACTTTGTAATGCTCATGATATATTACCAAATTGACTTTCAGATGGTTGTAATAATTGACATTTCCACGAACTTTATTAAAGTAAATAGTTCTGGAGTTCAACGCTAGGGGTTTGTTCATTCAGCTGTGTAGAGCATATGATGAACTATTATGCAGCCATTGAAAATCATACTTTTAAGCCTATATAATGATGCAGGAAATGCTCACAATGTAACATTTAAAGAAGTTAAAAAAGCAGGATACGAAACATTATACACAACATGACCCCAATTTTGTTCAAAAAACCACATGTATATCTAGAAAATACACATGAACATGTAGAAAAGAAACTGAAAGGAAAATCACCAAAATATGAATAACAGTCAGCAGGGAACACAGAGTTGTTATAAAATAGCAGAGTTGTTAAGAGATTAGGCTTTTAGTCAAATAGAGCTCTGTTTAAGTCCCAACTTTGCCATTTATAAGCTCAGGCTTACAAACTTGGGCTAGTAATATGACTTTTCTAGGTCTCAGTTATCTCCTTTTTAAAAAAAAAGAAAAATGTTAAAAAATAAAAAATGTGAAAAATAAAACTGCTTTATAGGTTCACAGTAAGGATTAAAAGAATGGAATGCATGAACAGCTCCTGGGATACGGTAAGAAATCAATATGCAATTGTTACTGTTGTCTTTGCATAACATGACTACGGTGGCTTTTATTGTCTTTTGTATATTTTAAAAAATATTTTTGTATATTTTTTTCCTTTTTTTTTTTTTTTTTTGTCTTTTTTCGTGTCCGGCAATGGATCGCAACCCTCAGTGTCGCGCCCGTACCGGACCGGGACCGGCAACGGGATCGCAACCCGCGGTGTCGCGCCCGCACCTCGCTCAGCCAGTGAGCGGGAACCGGTCTGTATGTGGGCTCCGCGCCCTTGGCGGGAGCGCCACCGCGCTCCCCAGTGGCGCCCCGTAGCAGGGCGCCCCCCGGCCCGCCCCAGCCTTTTTTATAAAAAAAAAAAATATATATTTTTTTTTTTTATATTTTAAAAAAAATTTTTTTATAATTTTTTCCTTTTTTTTTTTTTTTCGGGTCCGGCAATGGATCGCAACCCTCAGTGTCGCGCCCGTACCGGACCGGGACCGGCAACGGGATCGCAACCCGCGGTGTCGCGCCCGCACCTCGCTCAGCCAGTGAGCGGGAACCGGTCTGTATGTGGGCTCCGCGCCCTTGGCGGGAGCGCCACCGCGCTCCCAAGTGGCGCACTGTAGCAGTGCGCCACCGGGCCGGCCCATATATTTTTTAAATAAAAAGAATCTATTGCTATTATTACAGAAAAAAATTACTCTTTAAAGGAGAATGCTACTTCTTTATTGGGAAATTAAGTCATATTTCCATGTCTTTGTTTCTCTCTCTGCAAAACAAAAGTAAAACCCTAGGAATCTCACTGGTTTTACAAGACTTGTAGTGAAATAAAAATAGTTTACATGTTTTGAGTGCTTTCTGTCTGCCAGGAACGAGGCAATGGCACGTCAAGGGCAGGGCAGTGGGAGTGGCTGACCTGATGCAAGAGTAGGGAGCACATCGTCTGCAGAGAATCTGAAAAAATCAATAAAGATGAGTCTGTCTGCTTTTTATTATTACCATGAGCCCACAATGTATGCAATGTTAGTGATAAAATACTCTTCCCTAAAAAATATTTGGTTGCTCTGTCTCCGAAACTGTTGAGTTTTAATGATGTGCACACGCATATGTGTGTGTGCATGTACACATACACTTATATAAGTTTACTATATAATATGTATATGTAATACTTATTATATAATGTGTGTACATATATATACTTTGAATTAGCAAGCATTTATTACTTACCTCTTAATAAACATTGTATTCTACATGAAAGTTAATTTAGACAACCAACAGTTACACAGTCAGCCCTGGCACACATGGGTGTGGCTGCATGGGTTTGCTTTGAGAGGAAGCACATAATGGTTAGAAATTGTTCACACTCACTGAAAGTTCATGTCTCCAGTCCCTGAGTGTGGCATATTCTTACATTTAAACAGTAGATAGAAATAAATGATAGCACAGTGGTTCTAATGGTAAAGAAGCAAAACTGGATTAACTTAATTCAATCATTTGAACTGGCAATTTGAACTTTTAATTTGGGTTTAAAACTTAAAAAAATGAAACAATGTGAACTACATGGTGTGATCATGGTTTTTGGTAGGTGTAGATTTTAGTTCACACAAAACACACATTTTAGTTTTAAAAAACTGAAGTGTATTCTTTTTCATTGTTAACTGCTTTGAAACAAAAGAATAAATCAAGAAAATGATTATTTCTGATAATATTTTTGCCATGCCAGGTGTCAAACATGCCAGGTACACCATTGCAACCTTGCAAAGTACTCTCGTTCTTTTAATAATCATGGTGCAATGTCACAGACAAGGAGAATTTACGTAACTTGGACAAGGTCCCACAGCTAGTAATTTGCTGAGCTGGTTATCAAATCCACATTTGTCTGACTCCAGAGCCCAAGATTGTAAACAGTGTGTCAAGATGTTTGGGTTGCTAACAAGAGAGGCAAAGTGAGGAATAAAAGTTGTTGAGCTTCAGGCTCCTCTTGAAAAAGGAGCCTTGCTTCAAGGAAGTTCATTATTTTTGCCATGAACCTTGGTTTCTAGATTGTAAATTATCTGTACCAATACTCTCCTAAGCAATTACTCAAGGGCCTGAAAGAGTTTATGCACCTTCCCATAGGAAGCAATTTACCTTCCTTTCCCAGGAGAAAATGGCCCATTAGACATTTTCTCCTATTACCTAGTCACTTTAACAGACTGCAGTGGATTGAATTATGTCCCCCCAAAACTCATTGAAACTTGAACTGTATTCCCCAAGTCTCATGTATTAGAAACTTAGCCCCCACTGTGACTGTTAAGAGGGTGGGAAATCCTATCACGGTAATTGAAAGGTGGGGCCTTGAAGAAGTGATTGGTTTGTAGGACCATGGTGTAGTGAATGGATTAAAAATGGTAGTCAGAGATGTAGTTCTGAGGGCTTTAAAAGAAGAAGAGAGTCTGTCTCTCTGCTCTTTCTGTTTCCACCATCTTGCAATGTGAGGCCCCTTGGTCACTGTCACCACCACCAGATGGACTTTGGACTTGCCAGCCTCAGAAATTGTAAGCAATGAATTTCATTTTCTTTACTAATTACCCAGTTCCAAGTGTTTTGTTACAGCAACACAAAAACGGACTAATACACAGATGCTTTTTTTTTTTTCTAAATAATATTAAAATAATACAGAGGACCTATTTTTGGAGTTTAGAAGAGGATGCAATGATGATCTAAATGGGCTTTCTCAATAGGTTAATACATGAAAGCATTAGCGCTCATTCTATATTACATGTGCCTTGACATTTTACTTTGTAGAGAGGCTCCAATGTGTACAGTGTTTTTAAATGAAACTGCTCTCAAGCCACAACTTTTAATTCCACTGTGACATTATCCTTTCCTTCTCCCTGAAGTCATGAATGAGTTGTGTTTGGCAAGACATGAAGAAAATTGTTGATATCAGGAAAAGGACTGGTAATAGAACCAGAACTTGTGTGCTGGAAGTGTTGGGATCTGATTACTAAAGTCTTTCCTCTGGCAACATTTCAATTAGAACTTTCTGCAAAAGGTCTCACTGTGAATGGCCTTAGGTCCTAGGGAGGCACTTGTGTGACAGAAAGAGGGGCAGGGAGAACAAATGCTAGGAATTCAGACTTAAACATTCATTGAGAATATGTTATATGTCATGAGGGTTCTTAGACTTTCTTCTTCACAACCGTCTCATGACAGTTTTTTTGTCCCTATTTTACAGATGGGAACATTGCTTTTAGCAGAGAGGCTAAGGGACTTGCTCAAGGTCTCACAGCTAGTAAATGGCAAAATAGGCATGTAAACTACCTGTCTCAAGTCCAAGGCTCTTTCCATATGCTACAGCTGTCTCCCCACACCATGGCCACTTCTGTCCCCAAAGCAGCATTAGGAAGTTATAAAAAGAAAATGCAGTGGTTACAAGTGTAGGCTCAGGAGTCAGACAGCTTGGGTTTGTATGTCAGTCTTGCCACTTAACAACTATTGGGCAGCAGGCACGTTATTACCACTTAGAGCAGTGACAGTGACAACAACGTTTACTAAATAGTCCGTTTCCTCTACATTTCATCTTCCTTAGATTATGTAAGGATATGTGAGTAGGACTAGCTAATAAAACACAACCAAAAATGATATGTGTCATTTCTGGGCTGAAGCAGTAGAAAATCCATGGGTAATTATTCAATCCTTTTTTTTTTCCTTAGAGATTAAAAGACTTCAAGTTGCATAGAGTGCACCTAGCATGTCCTAGAGCCTCCATAAGCCTAGATACCTGAATGACTATGTGGAGCAGATACTACCATTCCCAGCTCTCCCCAGCTGGACCAACTGCTGTGTCATACATAATGTAGGGGAGAAATAAACCTTTGTTCTATTAAACCATCTAGATTTGAGGGTTAATTTGTTATAGCAGTGTAAACCAGTCTAGACAATTTTTTATATCTCATTTTACTAATCTCTAAAATAGTGATAATAACTTTTACTTAATAGAATCACTGTGAGGATGAACTGGGACTTTTATATGCTATACCTGAATATATTATCAAACTAGCAAGAGGCAAGAAGAAAGAGTGGAATATATGGCAATCTTGGTGAATTGTTATCACTCTGTTTTTGTTTGTTTCCCATAAGTAAAGGAAAACGGACTATATGATCTTCAAAGATTCCTTGTCACCAACTGCAATGTTCTACTACTTTTCACCTCTAAATTACTCTCTGACCTCAGAATTTGGTCAATGTAATTGTTCAACCCAGATTTATTGGTGACTATTCTGGGTCAAATGCTCTTCTGGGAATTGACCTCAAGGACAGGCTGTAAGAAGTGGCAAACTAGATTTCCCCTGAATCCAAACTGAGGACAGGGAACACATTTTCTGGGAGTGGAGAGAAGATGGTGTGGAGAACCTTGGTATAGTCTCTCTTTCCTACTTCTGAAGAAACTATAAATGAAACTCTCCAGGAGGGAGCCTGGGGAGGCTGTTGACAGTCATAGCAGGCCCTTTGGGAGGGGAACAGCATGTCGTTTTTGCTTTAGTACTCCTTTTAAATGTGTTTCTACATCCCTGTGACTAGCTGAGGGGGAGTAAGAGAGCAAAGCTGTCAGACCAGCAGCATCTTAATTATGGAGATTACAAATATTTTATGCAATTGACACAGCCTATTCTAAATTACAGACTATTAGGGGAAATGACTCTGCCTAGAGCCAATGAGAAAGGAAGAAAGGGGCTCTGAGAGAAAGAACAGGTGGATCTTGACAGTTTGTCCAATAAAACAATAATAGTTAGGGAAAGAAACTTTAAAAACCAGGCTAATGCTACCATTTTCATTGCCTGACACAAATCTCTTAACAGTACTTGAGAGAAGCTGGGACTGACTGTAGCTAAGCTTCAGATTGCTAGTCCAGCAATTTGTGCAGACCTCCCAGCCTCCCCCTCCCCTTTCCTCCGCTTTGTTCTGCAGCCCCACACTAGGAGACATACTGTTGGAATGCTTGGGGAGTGAGCGAGTTGTTGGTCATGTCAGGCTTTATTTCCAGGGAGTCTATGTCCTTTGCTCAGTGGGAGAAATATAAGTTAGTATTCCTGAAGTGATATCTTGGTATTCTCAAAAAGTTCAATTACTTCCCATGGTCTAGTAATTTCCTACCAGGCATAGGAGCATCTGGTCCTATAAGAATTGAGGCCCATTGAGAGCATCCTGAAGATTGAATGCTTTGGTAAAGAATATGGAGGACTCCCATCAATCATTCTTAGGCATCATTTTGCTGAATTGAGCAGGGGAGTTGATGAGTAGGGGCATAGCTTTAGCACCTACCATTTTTATTATTTAATCTCTCTTCCCTCTAATCCTCCCTGTAAGATATCATCATAGTGATCTTTGTCAAGCAAAAAGCTCACTCTATTATCACTTTGCTCAAAATCCTCTGGTTCCTTTTGTCTGTAGGAGGTGCAAACTCCAAGGGCTATGGATGCCAGGAGGCAATATAGATGGGAGAAACTGGCCCTGTCAGAAGAAACTTTAGAGAGTGTTGGGAATCATGGGAAACAGGAGAGCTTGTGTCAAGACCTTCCAACCCACATGCTCTTCTCATGGTGTGACATTGATATTTCTTCCATTAAGGGTAGGGGTGTGGGGAAACATCTATAGTCCCTTCCATTGAATCTGAATAGGCCTGTGACTATAGCAAAACTGATGCTATGAGTTTTCTGAGGCCAAGTTATGAAAGGTAATGCAGTGTTAGCCTGGTCCTCTTCAGATGCTCACTCTTGGAACCCAGCCACCATGCTGCAAGGAAGTCCAGATCACATAGCAAGGCCCCAAGTAGTTATACTGGCTGGTAGCATAAACCACCAAGCACAGGAGTGAGGAAACTTCAGGATGACTCCTGCCTCATCCATGACCTGACTGCAACCACATGAGAGCCTGCTGAAGGAGAACTGCCTAGCTGAGTCTACTCAGTTTGCGGAACAGTGAGAGAGGATAATAAGTGATTGTAGTTGGAAGTCATCCAGTTTTAGTTTGGTTTGTGATGCAACAATAGAATACTGGAACATCAAATAGGTCTTACTCATTTCTTTTTTCTTTTTTTTTTTTCCTTTTTGTCTTTTTTCATGACCGGTAACGGGATCGCAACCCT
>NW_007731390.1:133512-136914 GCF_000696425.1 Galeopterus variegatus | reverse complement strand
GGTTTTACTCTTTTTTTTTTTTTTTTTTTTTTTCCTTTTTGTCTTTTTTCATGACCGGTAACGGGATCGCAACCCTCGGTGTCGTGCCCGCACCGTGACCGGCAATGGGATCGCAACCCTCAGTGTCGCGCCCACACCGCGCTCAGCCAGTGAGTGGACTGGTCTCTATATGGGACCAAACCCTCGGCGGGAGCCCTGCCGCACTCCCAAGCGCTGCACTCAACCGAGTGCACCACCGGGCCGGCCCAAGGTCTTATTCATTTCTAAGCTTGTGCCTTTGCTTAAGTCATTTCACACCTGAGAGCTCTCTTTTTCTCCCCCGTCATAACATATCCAAAACTACCTGTTGTTCAGGGACCAGCTGAAATTCCACTTCTTCCATGAAGCCTTTCCTAATCATTGCATTTAATAGTGATCTGTTCTTTTTCTGTACTCTAGACATTCTGTACTCATGATTAATTGTTTGGGAGGACTCCTTCCCCACAGTCATTTTATTAAAATATTTAAATATACTTAAAAAATAGTACATGCTTTTGTCAAAACTACAAACTATACAGAAATCTATAATTCAGAAAGTGTCTCTCTTCCGTCTTGCTCTATCTCATCCCAGTTTACTCCCATATCCTCTCCAAAAGGTAATTGCTGTTAACAGATTGTAATATGTTCCCCACAACCTCTTCTACAAACACACATGTGCATGTGCTTTACATAAACAGGATTCCATCATAATGATATTTTGTAAACTGCATTTTTGGTTGACGGTATATTGCAGATACATGGTATATTGTAGTTATGCCTGGTCCATGTCAGTGAATACAGATTACTCATGCTTTTTAACTGCTATACAGTATTATCTATTATTTAACCAATTACTTAACCAATCTTCTATTTATGGAAATTTAGATTTTTCCCAATTTTTCCTTATTGAAAACAAGACTGTATTGTTGATAGACATTTCCAGGAAAAGAATTGCTGGGTTAAAAGAAGTTTACCTTTTAAATTTTGATACAAATTCTTAAATTTCTCTCCAGAAAGATGGTAACCATTTATATCCCCATCAACAATGTATAGAGTACTGTGACCTTCCCTGACTCTGGTTATTATTAAGCTTTTAAATCTTTACCAATTCGTTAGGTGAGAAATGATATCCCCTAATTTTTAAACTTACAGTTTTATTATTAGCGAGTTTGAGCAGCATTTCACATTTTATTAGTCCTTGTATTTCTTTCACTGTGAATTTTGTCTGTAATGTCCTTTGCCCATTTCTCTGTGGAGTGTTTTGAGTATTTTTTAAAAAATAGGAACTTCTTGTATATTATGTAAACCTTTGCACAGACATTGCAAGTATTATTTATCTGTTTGTCATTTGTGTTTATTTCTAGTATCTTTTGTGTCTAGGAGTTTTAAAATGTTTATGTAGTTAATCCTAGCCCTTGGATGGCTATAGTGCCATCCAAAGAAAAGCCCTCTATACTTCCAATATTATAAAAATAAATACATTCCATTCCAGAAGTTTTACAGAAAAAAAAAGAAATTTTTTAAATTAATCATTTAACATTTTAGATAAGCTTTCCTTTGAGACATTCTAGGCATTTACAGATCTAAATTCCTAGAGACTCATTGACAAAATTCATTTATTCATTGAAGAAATGTTTATGAAACATTCCTGGATACATCTCTTTTCTAGGCATTTGATATGCAGTGAGAACCTATCTAGTAGAGGTAAGAATATAAGGGGTAACAGGGAAAAGAACATAATGAAGCATTTTTTTGTAAACAAAATAAATCTCTGTGGACTTCCTCTATGTAAGCATGAGAATGCATTCCTCTCATTACATTTATTTATTTTTTGGCTGCTGGCATGTAAGGGGATCACGAACCCTTGACCTTGGTGTTACCAGCACCATGCTCTAACTAATTGTGCTAACTGGCCAACTCTACTTTATGTTCAAATAAGTAGATTTCCCTACTTTACAAATCGTCTCTTTTCTTCTCAAATTAATACTCATAACCCTGCTTCCATTTCTCCTCTCTCCTCACCCCACAACCCCAAATAAAAACCAGCACTAGTTTTATGTTGGAAACAGCTCAAATCCCTGAGGACTGATATTTGAACGAGTGCTACTTAATCAAAATCAAACACACTTAGCTCATAGGAAGGAGTCAATAAAAAAACTGTTGCATGAATTTAATGTCTACAAATTTTTTTTAAAGCATTCAAAGAAGTAGTAGGGGAAATAATATAACCCTCTAAACACAAGTTTACAGTAAGCATTTTTAGAGAACTTGTAAGTTGTCTGATCTTGCAACAAAAACCCAAATGAAACCACAAATAAACGCTGGAGTTATTAATTAATAGTGGAGAAACATCAGCTTACAAGTGTGGGCAGAAACAAAGTTGCAGAGCTAAGGATTTATGAATCTTGCCAGAGTCTTGCTGAAAACAATGTTGTCTTTTTCTGTTACATGCCTGAGTTCAGGAAAGCCCTTTTCAAGTGGGTTTCTGACTTCTGGGCTTGACTAGGATGCTGAGATACACTTCTAACTCCTCTAATAGAGATCTGCTCTTGCCTCTCCGGTAATGAATGAACAGTTACAGCCCTTGGTTACAATTAGTTTTCACTTTTGGAGCATCTCCCAGGGGTGATATGCGAATGCCTGGAGGAGGTTGTGAGGCGGATCTGGAAGCTGGGGCTCTGCTGAAGTAAATGTGCTCTCGTGGGATGTGGCTGTGAACACAGTATGTGCTAAAATGTAAATAACACAGCCAAAGCACCAAATGCCAGTTTTTAAATTAGAGGACTATTCTGAGCAGTTATAGACAAACACATGTATGGATGCATTTATATTTGTTACCCCCAAACCTAAAATCATGTGAACAATGAATCAGGCTTTATTAAAATCATTGGAAAGATCATTAGTTTGGTGTTTTCCCTTGGTGAGTGACCAGCATCAAACCCTCAATCTGAAGGTGGAAACCCTGGAATTCACATGGCCAATTATGCAATACTAGACCATTGGGAGGCATTTCTGGCTGGCTCAGCTGGTGATCTGATTTTACCCTGCAGCACCAAGATTGATAGACCTTATAATTTTATCCTGGTTAGTGCAGATGCTGTTCTTACGTAAGTTTTTTATTTTTTTAACCTTCTTTTTCTCAAAAGAGAGAAAAAAAAAAAAAAAAAAGAAACCTAAGCCCTTCCCAAGGGGCTTACCCTGATGGCATTTCAAGGTGATGAGATCAGTACCCTGATCACTGGCTAAAGAGAAAAAACATTCCCTTTTGTGATTTCTGAATTTGCTGTATTTACTTTCATTGAATGCTGTGTGTGCTTGTTTATGAGAAAGAGGGAAAAGGAACGGTAACTTGCCCCCCTCTAAATCACTTCTTTTATGAGTCTT
>NW_007731390.1:130800-133061 GCF_000696425.1 Galeopterus variegatus | reverse complement strand
GAGAAAGAGGGAAAAGGAACGGTAACTTGCCCCCCTCTAAATCACTTCTTTTATGAGTCTTCTTTGGGCATGAGGAGGATGGGACAGAGGCTTGTTCTTAGAAGGTACAGAATATCAATACAGGAGTGGTTAGTTTCTCTCATGCTAATGACGAAGTATAATTTTAAAACATCACATTCATATGCATATATGGTGCAGACACACATAATTAGTATATTTACAAAGCATCTTGCAGAACCTTAGAACTCCTAGTTCTGTTAACCCTTAGAGGGAAAACTGGAGTTCAGATCAGTCAAGCACAATGGAATGTGCTCTCTTTCAATTATATTCACCCATTATCCCTGTCTAAGAAAGAGATCTCCAAAAAAGTAAAATACATTTTTATGAAGCACTGCCACAGTCTGTTACGTATTTATCTGCTTCTACAGTTCTAATTACAAAATAAGCACTAGCTTATATGGAGCAACTGCACTAGCCAAAAAGATTTTTATAATCTTAGAGAAATGCTCCCATATTGACTCTGCTAAGAGAAACAACTCCCCTTTCCTTGATTATAAAGAACGAAGACAGATGGCTTCTTGTTTAAGACTGTAATTTTACTTTCAGCCTCCTCCCTCAGTTAAAAACAAGATGTACTTTCCTGGCTTTGAGGGAAAATCTCCAGGGAAGGTTTTTTGTTTTTTTTTTTTTTTCCTAGCTGCATTGAATAATTCAACAAACATTTGAGACAGCTGAAGGAGATACAACGGAGAAAATACTTTTTCTTGTTCTCAGGGAGTTTACAGTCTAATTGTGCAGGTTACAATCAGAATTGGGACCAGAACCATTTAAGTTTTATTTTTTCACTTCTATTTAATGGCCTAATGGTTGCCAGTAGCACACATGGGATTCACAAGCTCTGTGGAACGGTGGGCCCTTTGATCATATTGAAAGGAAATACAGGAAGAACGCAGAAGAATTATTAATCTCAAGCAGTACTTGTTGAGTGCTTACCGACCTACCGGCTGCTTTATGTTATTTAATCTTGACAACAGCCCTTTGCAGCTGCCTCTCTGTCAGCATTTCACACAGGAGGGAATGAGGTTTAGAGCAGGAACTCGTCCACGGTCACAGCCTCAGGAAATGGCACTGGAACACACCAACTAGGAATTCCCTTCCTTCTCTGGCCTTTTCTTTGGATGTCCCCAAGCTCCCATCCCAACTTTATTTTACTTTGATTCCCTTTCAATACGCATAAGTCAACTATTTCTGTGCTCTTTTTCTTCCCTTTCGACTTTAAAACTTGTCTTTTAGTTAGCGAGTCAATCCGTTGGGAGTCTCACTCCCTTGCATCTTTGCAAATAAACTTTTTCTTTCCTTTTTCTAAATGATTTTGTATTTGAGACATTTTTTAACGAGGTTAAATGAGGCATGAAGAAGGCTTAGAACAACGCCTGATACGTGGCTTTCTTAATACTAACCATGATCTTTAGTTTTATTCCTGCCACCTTCTACCTGTGCTCACCTCACACTACTTCCCATTTCTTGAAGGTAGTGACCATGTCTACTCTAACGTGTTGCTACCCCCAGAGTGTATTAATTTAGCAGCAGGGACTTGTAAAACAGCAGGAGCTTAGTCTTTTTTTGTTCACTTCTTTATTCCCAGTGCCTATAAGTTACCGGAACTCAGTATGTTCTCAGTAAATATTTTTAATATGAAAGAATTAATGACCGCTTATTTTTTGTGGACTATCCCGCATAAAGTTTAGTTCATAATACAACATAGCTTTGACTTGAGAACCTGGATTTTTTGCTTTTCCCTCATTTCCGCCACTTTATTACAATTTCGACCTTTGGTGCATTTCATTACGTTCTTGGTTCTCTTCAAGGCTCAGTTTCCACATCAGCAAAATGGGGACAGGAGCAACAGATGCTTGTTTCTCTTCGTCTTCTGTCCCCTATTGCTTTTCCAGAGAAGATTTGTTTGTATGCTTTCCTCTGTATAAAAAAGCAGTCGACTGAGCAGTAAGAAGCCACCAGGGTCCTCGGTTGCACGCCCAACGGAGAGAGAGACGCCCCGCGTGCCTCTCCGGTCCGGAAGCAACCCGACCCCATTTCGGCTGCGAGCCCGCCTGGTCCTCGGGCGCCTCAGCCCCAGACGCCCTCTCGCCCGAGGCAGCACTCTGCCTCGGTGCAACCGAGAAATGGGCCCGGCGCCGCGCAGGCTCCGACAGGCGCCAGAAGGCCCGGCCTCGTTCTGGCTGCCGCCGCCCTGCCATCCG
>NW_007731390.1:127763-129337 GCF_000696425.1 Galeopterus variegatus | reverse complement strand
CCTCTGCACGGCCCCCGGTGCGCCCTCAGCTCTCCCGGCCCCTTCCGACTTGGCCGTCGCCCTCGCAGTCACACCTGAGCGGTCCGTCCCGCCCGCCCGCCTGCAGGTGGAGGCAGCACAGGCGCCTCCTCTCCGCCCCAGGTGGCACCCCCTTTCCTCGCCTCCCGGGCCTTGCCCCTCTCGTCCCACCCCCGTGGGGTCTGCCCCGCCACCCGCCGACTGTTTTCTGTGCTCCCAGATGTGCCCCCAGCACGGGCTCCTCACCTCTCTCCCACCTGATTCCAGTTTCTGCTCCATTCCATATTCTGTCCCTTTGCGCTTGCCCGCGCCCCCTCCCCGGCTGGGCTCAAGTGTTTCGGCGGGTCCCGCAGCCTTTCCACGGCCCCCTTCCCAGATGCCACCGCCTGCCTCCCCATCCCCCCTTTGTGCCGTGACCCGGGGCATCGCGGCCTCTCCGCACACCGAGGCCCCTGCCGGAGCAACGAGGCTGGGCCGGGAAAGAGATTGGGCACCTGGTGGGTGACGGGAGCGTTACGGAAACTCCCTCTTTGTTGCCAGTGTAACAGGAGGAAGAGGTGCCGAATTTAGTTTTTCTGCGGGCACTGGCTGAATGTTGTCGCTGAGGGCTGAGATGCAGAGATTTCTCCCAGCTCTACCCTGCCCCCCTCTAAATGTCGCTAACCGCCTTCTCTCTTTCCGATCCGAGCCCTTAACCTGGGAGGAAATGTTTGGACAACTGTGTAAGGATCAAGTGTAATGGAACTTGACTGCTGGCCACTAATAACTGAGAGGACCTGTTTGTAAATTACCTAATTTAGTGGATTAGTGAGTGTATTTACAAATACGATAAAAAGCAATCAGGAATACTGCATCAAACTGTCTGGTGGTGGTGTATGAAAAATAGGTTCTGACAACGCCTGGGATGTAATCTCACAATTTCATTAGCTTAGAATTTAACTGTGCTCTGTGATTTGTTTGTTTTGGGAGGAAAAAAGGGTTCTTGTTTTTAGAAATAAAGGCTGTTTGGTTCTTGGTGAAGAAAAATGCTAGTTTGGGAGAAAATTTTCCTCCAGAGATCTGGCATCTGTGATAATGCCAGAAGTGTTTTGCTGCTGCTAAATGACTATATATAACTGAGTTTTAAATAACCTGCATACTTGTTCTGAAAATCTGAGATCCCTTAGAGAGAAAATAACTAGAATTTCAGATGAATTGGGACATTTATGTTTTATTAGGTATCCTATTTGTCCAGTTCTTTTTGTTTGTTTGCTTACCTGTTTGCTTTTTATTTTTCTTCCCCACTAGGATCATAGTTAGATTCATTGGTTTAGGTAGTTAAACCTTCGTATTCAGTTAGAAGAGCAAGGGAAAAAAACTATATGTGGCCGTGTTGGGAAGAAGAAGCTCAATAGATCAGGGTTTTCTTATTAACGTTTAAAAGTGAAGAATTACACATGCCTTTCAGATGGTTAGGAATTTTTTTTTTTTGGAGGGGAGGGGGTCTAGTTGGGCACTATTCATCTAATACTTACTTATTTATAATTTTAACCAAAAAGGTGTCTCTCATATTGCCT